>NC_079398.1:22424708-22724708 GCF_029220125.1 Pseudoliparis swirei | reverse complement strand
GGTGGACGATTTCCATCGCCCACCATTTAAAGCGTTGCAGCATTTGAGGCTTTTCGTTCTCCGTTTCTTCACCCGTCATGAATGTGCTGACCTTTCTTCAGAAACGCTCCGTTTCTCATTTACTCAGTGAAACAAATGCCTGAAAGCCCCCATCAACACGTCCATGTCCTGAAGAAACTTCAACTCGACCCGCTGCCCTCGGCCTTTGATGTTGACGGCACGGCGTTACTCGCTGTACTCGAGAGCTCTCGCTTTCTACACCCAAGCGGGTGACCTTGAAACCAAGAGGATGAATCCTACTGAATATGTTATTCCCCCTTTTCCTCCCAACCACGAGGTCAAACTTCTCCCATCTAAAAATTGTCAATGAAATTTGACACAAACTCCTCCAGGGTTGTCCCTTGTCCAGATTCTTGCACGGCCAGGGGAACGAGAGGCCCCGGTTCGGGGGTCTCAGAATTGCGCCTCTTCTCTTTGCAGATGATTTCAGTTTCATTAATCAGGATGCCTCATTGACGCCTCCTGGTACATTCAATTTGTAAGAGGCCCTGGGGTAGAACACGCTGGAGGGATCACACATCTCATCTGGCTCGGCGACACCTCGGGGACCCCCCAGGCAGAGCTGGACGTCGTTGCTGGGGAATGGGACTCCTGGAAGACCCTGCTGAGCCCTCTACCCCCACGACCCGGCCCCGGATAAGCAGACAAAGATAACGAATGATCATAAAAATTGATTTTGGACAAGTACTCATAGTTCCCAGGAGATGTATACCAATAACTATGGTGACCTCTGGACTTTTCTTCTCGAGCCCCTTTGTGATGGACATTTTTTGTTGTTGAGATTAAAATGACAACTATTTGATGGATTGTCACGAAATGTTGTTCAGGCATTGATTTGTCCTCGAGCACAGCGCCTAGGGATGAGAATTGATAAGATTTTAACGATTCCGATACCTTATCGATTCCTGCTTATCGATTCGATTCCTTATCGATTCTCTTATCGATTCTTTTGGGCAAGGGGTGAAAAAAAGAGCACAAACGGGTTTATTCACATTAATTTTCTTTTATATAATGCTGCACACACACAGTATGTATACATACACATTTACTTTTTTTAAATAAGCAAAAACATTTATACGATATTACTCTTGAACTTAAAATAAAACTTACATAACTTAAATAAAATGTATTCTGTTTAATTTAAACATATTCCTAGAAATTACAGTGCTCCTTCCTTTTTTTTAAAGGGTATATGAACTGAGCTGCCAAAAATGAAACTAGCAGTGGCAAATACCAAGTGTGCACCATCAATTGTATGGATCATCAACAATTCTTGTGCAGAAAAATAAGCATGTCTGCTTTCTCCGGGAGGATACGCGATCTCTCAGGACTTATTGTGTCTCCAGCCGTGGAGAACACTCTCTCAGATGGGCTGGAGGATGCCTGAACACAAAGATATGAGGAGGTGTCCAAGACGTGCTGTAGCCTGTGACCCAGACAGACAAACAGCCTCTGAACCGGTCTGACTCTGAACCTCATCAGCTACATTGGATGGCAATGGAGATTATTTATAGAGTGAAAGCTGGTTTACACAATGAAACAAATGGCACTAACAAAATCGCTGAATTTGCTGAGCTGACATAAAGCCACATTAAGAGGGGAGGCAAACACGACCTCTGCCTCAATGTAGGGTGACAATGGAAGATTCTGTAGCTAAGCTAGCGTAGCTATATGCTAAATTTAATAATGGATTAAAAATCGATATGCTCAGTTTAATAATGGGTTAACACGACAACGCGAACGTTTGCTGATAACACACGCCCTCCAATAATTAATACCGTTACGATCAAACATTTCTCAAAACTGGACTTTCAATCCAAACGTGAAGTGGTCGATAATGGGACCAATGCCGGAGCTCAAATGTATGCTTCAAACGAAGGACAGAAGATAACTTGATCGACTCCACACAATAAAGGCAAATGGCTTCACACAGTGAGTGGTTGTGATCACTTTGGAGGAGTTTACCTTGGACAGAAAGAGATGAAGCGCCGGCGTTAGCTGAGCTGCTGCATCGAACACATGACATTCCTGTCATTTAATTCCACGCTGTGTTCAAATGCTTATTCATATTAGTTGTATTTCCTCCCTTCGACGAAATAGATTTTTGACACACGTTACAAGTGGCGTAGTTGTCATTTTGTCGTGTGAAATAGAGCCAAACTTTAGAGCGCTTCTGCCTCGTTGCCATGTTTGCTGCAGTCTGAAGAAACTAAAAAAGTTCGCGCATGCTAGCCACAGAGGACCGTTAGCAGAACCGTTAAAGAATTTGGCTAACGATCCCAAACAATCGGTTCACTGGGAACCGGTTCTAAAACAGAACCGGTTCTCGATGCCCATCCCTAACAGCGCCACACCGGAGGTACGGGGCGCTGCGGCTTCATCACACATCTGCCAAGACCCACGTCGGCCTCCTCAAGCACTTTTGATTTATTTCCTTTTTTTCAATAAAGAAATATGTAAATTAATAATGTCCAGTGTCGGGTAACGACTTTGTAATCGCCATTTCACCCAAAATATTACTACCAATGCATGGGTGATGACATCTTTCACCACATGGACAACACTTCTTCTGGCATTGCCTTGTGGTCAGTCTGATAAGTTTTGTTGAATATTCTTTCGGCAAATTGAATAAAGAACAACCATTAAGTCTAATGTGTTATATGCCATATATGCTTTCGTTAAAGAAACAAGAACTTCCTTCTCAAGTAGCTCGTGAACATTGACGATACTCTCAGCCCCTCCACGTATTGGCCGAGCTACCCCTGGCACTGGCAGAGGAAACATCGCAGCTACGGCCCGCGATTTCCCCCGATATTTAGTATCGCTGCGATGACTCACTGAGTAGCACGCGAACACGGCGAAGTTAGCGTTAATCTCAAAGCACACAGTTTTACAGAGCTGCCTTCGAAGGCTGCCTCGCCAACCGATTGTCTGACTGAAGGTCCGTCGCGCGGAAAGAGAGCCTTCAGATTATTCAAGACCCATTCTCTCGGCTCTGTTTGAAATTCAGTTACCGCTGTGGAAAAGCTTAGCGGCTTACACGCTTCTGTTTGCCGCAGCTGCCGCTGTACGCGGCGAGCCCGGCTACGTCGGTATCAACGCCGCCTGGCTTACAAGGTTTACAAGGCCCACTGTCCTAGAGACTCCCGGGACATTATTACCATCGCTCTCTGACTTGTGACAGATGTGGGATTATGGACAGAACCCCACCCCCAAAAAAAACACCTAGCTCTAAACCTGCCCCCTTTAAAGTAGTAATTTGTATATGCTCCTTAATATCCAGACCCGATTTATATATTCAATCGATTCAATTCAATTCAGTTTATTTGTAGAGCCCATTTTCACAAATTAGAAATTTGTCTCAGAGTGCTTTACAATCTGTACATCTAGACATCCCTGACCTTTGACCTCACAGCGGATCAGGAACAACTCCCAAACAACCTTTCAGGGGGAAAAAAGGTCAGAACCCTTGAGGAGAGCAACAGAGGAGGATCCCTCTCCAGGATGGACAGGTGTCATAGATGTCATGTGACCAGAAGGAATCATTACACACAAATTAAAACAGTAACAACACAATGAATATGACAGAGTGTTTGAATAGTTGGTAGTCGGCATATTCCACGATGGAGACCTCCACGATCCATCAGGCAGATGGATCTATGACGATATTCAGTTCTGCATTTGAGATGTACGTTTTTACCGATGTACAGCCGACGATGACGATGATATTGTTTGTCGCCTTTTTTATTGCAACATCATGATGTAATGTATTTTCTGGGCATTTAATGAAGTGGATATTTATTCACGGTGTACGTTATGTTACATTACAGTTTATTGTGATATCAGCAAATCATAAAGAAAACAATGTGAATTCAATATTTATTATTTTGGGAAGTACTTATTAATTAAACACGTAAAAATGAAAGCTTGAAAATGGATGAAATTAGTATGTAACATAAAGGAGAAACCCATAGATAACTACATGTTGTCTGAACAGCATTGCAGCATCTTTAAGCGTCTTGTTTTGGTTTTACTGGTTTGAGTCTCATCAGCACCATTTCATGCCACAGTTGGCAGCCATTTTCTCTGAAAGGCTCTAAAAACATCCAAAGCACAGATAAATAGCTGGAGGGAAAAAACTAAACTTTTAGCAGCTGAACAGCGAGATATTTTACGTCGGGGGAAGGGTGAGTGGGAGTCGGCGGTGACCAAGATTTGACTGGCATCCATCAGCTCGACATAAACACAACTCAATATGAATGTGTCTGCTTGATACTTAAAAAGTGTGTTCAGTTCGCTATGAGATGAGATCATATCAGTGTTTGTTATTACCTTCGCATTGAAAATGCGGACGGTAATGTTTTGATCGTCGTGTATTTGTATGAATGCGTGTTATTCGCATAAGTCAATTAATGCGTGTTATTCAAAAAACGAGTTTTTTCGAGAAAAGCGTTTACTGCTCTTACAAGCGACTCGTATTTATTTATTAATTTCGCATTGAAAATGCGGAAGGTTATGTTTTGATCGCCGTGTATTTATTTATTTTTATGCGTGTTACTCGCATAACTCAAAAGGTATTAAACCGAATCGCATGAAATTTGGTGGGATGATTGGTTATTATCCGGGGACCATTTGATTAGATTTTGGGATCGATCGGGTCAAATGTCAAGGTCAAGGTCATGAAAAGGTCAAAATCTTCTTTTTTACCATAGCACGGTCAATTTTATCCAATTGGCATGCAACTAATGCAAAACATTTCAGAATTCAATGCCCAATCTTGTGATATGCGAAGGTATGCGCTCTACCGAGTGCCCATTCTAGTTCTAGCTTTTTTCCTCCCGACTGGTTCAACACAGCTTCATCAAAAACTAGCTTTTGGTTCTTCCATTCTTGTAATGCACCCCCCTCTCCCACAGAAAAGCACCAAGACGGCGATAGAGCTGGGCAGGACGTTCGCCACCCTCTTCTCTGACATCTCCTTCAGGCAGACGCTGCTGGAGACGAAGACGCAGGAGGAGTTTAAGGAGGCGCTGGTGTTCCAGAGGCACCAGCTGACGGCAACCAACCAGCCGCCCATCGCTCTGGGGAAGGAGGAGACCGAACCCCGCAGTCACAAGCCCCTCAAGGTGTGCGGCAGCATGTGTGTGTGTGTCTGTGTGTGTGTAGAACCATTCGCTGTTATGATGAGGCACATTTCCACCCGTTCGGAAGCAGCATGTGTTCATGCGGTGGCACCGTGAGTCCTTCTCATTGCCCGGAGACGAGGCTTGTGATTGGTTAGCACTCACTAACGCTCCTCTCCATGTCAGAGTTGAGGTATTTTAGAAATGCTTCTTCCTCCCTCCCACAGCCTTCACTTGCTTTTTATCATCTTAATTTCCTTACACTGCTCCCCCTCCCCAACACACACACTCTCTCAACTGGCCGTAGTTTGGGAATTAGTTTAGAGGTTATTTTTTGTTATAGGTACCGAGCTTAATGAGACATCAGCAGGAGGGTTAGAGTCAAGGTTAGGGGGTTAGGGTCAGGGGGTTAGGGGGTCAGGGTTAGGGGTGGGTTTGGAAAAAGCGGGGTTCCCCAAGGAGAACCAAGAGGGGCACTGGCACTAGGGGGCAGAGATTGAGCTTCAGAGCTACTGATCCCCCCCCCCCCCCCACACACACACACACCTCCTCCACCACCTCCACCACCTCCTCCTCCTCCTCCACCACCTCCTCCTCTCCTCCTCGCTCGGCTGCCTCTCCTCCTCCATCTTTTCTCCCCCCCCCTAATCAATCAGCATCAACTCCTGCCAGGCCTCCTCGGTGGGCAAATGACCTTACATCTCTCAGTCCTGTCAGAGCTCCCCCACCCCTTAGCTACACGTGCATGTACACACACACACACACACACACACACACACACACACACCTCCAGAGGGGTTCTGCTCAATGCCACAGACCAACATCTTCTCCTAATGTTGCCGTTGACAGGCCAAGGCTTCTAGACATTTCCCCCTTGTGTTTTTTTTTCTTTATAGTGGAGGATTTTGTGAGGTGTTCATCTGAGAGCTTGAAAGGCTCAGTGCCACTCAGGGAAAGAGGGATATATGGAGGGAGACAGATGGGGGGGGGGGGGGGGGGTATGGGATGGTAGAGGGAGAGGGAGCAGGTGAAATCAAGAGGAAAGAGGAAGAGAAATGAAAAAGAGAGACCACTTCCTCCAAATCCAGACCACCCGCAAGAACACAGCACTTTCCTCTACTTTAAAAAAACGAGGCCATTGTAGTTTTTTCTTTTTTTTACGTTTTATGTTCCTCCCTCCCGTCGCCTCTCTCCATCGACCTTTCAGAACGAATGGCAAGCAGGTTGACGGTAATTCCTCGGCAAGACTTTTGTTTATCGAACGCGAGCCAAAATCTGGTGATCAGGGACCACGCACACACACACACACGCACACACACACACACACACACACACACACCCTTGCAACAATAAACGATTCCAGGGTGTACAGGGATTTAATGGATGCACAGTCGTTGTTGAACAAGCGCGTGTGACTACATTAGACCAGCCGGACCGCTCAAGGAGAGGAGGAGAGGAGGAGAGGAGGAGGAGGAGGAGGAGATGCCGTTGTTGTTTTCAGGTTGTTTGCATCGAGGTAATTTACTTTGTTCTGCCAAGACAAAATAAGAATAAAAAGGGTTAATTGACAAATGAGACGGGGTTGATTTTCACACACACACACACACTCTCGTCACCCGTTCCATATAATTGCGTAATATGTTCTCCAAGAAAAGGAAACATTGATTAATAAGCTGCACATTTACTCCCGAACATCTGTAACCCGGACGCTCGTCTTTCCCGCCGGTCTTCTTCCTCTCGACGTCTCTAAAAAATGCACGAAGGGTTCTCTCCCTCGCTGCGGCCGTCGTCTCTCGCGCTCTGCTGTCGTGACGTGATCATTCCGGGGACTCTGCGATATTTATTAATATTAAATGTACGTGAAAATGTATTCCTCGGATTGAAGCTTTTCCAGGACTATCTGGTTCAATTTGATTCGAATCAGCCTTCAGAAAGCCCCCCTGTGAGATCACCAGAGTCTCAGCTGAATCACCAAACGGGTCATTTCTAATCCGACCGTGTGATTGTCCACAACGGGTTCACGGGGCGGGCGCAGCCTCCGGCTTTCTGTGCCGTTGCAGTTTTGGGAGGTCACCGTGATAAATAAGCAAAATGCCTCAGAGTGAAACATGGAAACTCAACAACAACAACAGCAGCAGCAGCAGCAGCAGGATGCTTCAACAAGGGGGAGAGACCCGACTGCGCAGATACGAACGGAAAACACGGAAACGGTTTGGATCTGAACATGTTGCCACCTACAGGAGAAGAAAGTCAAACTTGCGCAATTTTAACACTTAACTCACCAACAGTTACCGCGTCAGTCAGTGTGTGTGTGTGTGTGTGTGTGTGTGTGTGTGTGTGTGTGTGTGTGTGTGTGTGTGTGTGTGTGTGTGTGTGTGTGTGTTTGTTTGTGTGTGTGTGTGTGTGTGCGCTTGTTTGTTTCTCACTTGTTCCAGAATGTTTTTCGGGTTAAAACAATGATATCATATATGATGATATTCCTTTATTTGTCCCACAGTGGGGACATTTCAAAAATCACAGCAGCGGTGCACATCAGAGCATCAATGAAAATAAATATAAAACACAAAACTAAATACTAATACTAAATATTCAGGATATATTTATTTATTTTATTATTATTATATTATTTTTATTTATATATATAAAAATACGAAACATACAATAATATTATCTATACTTTCATTTCCAGTTATTGGATAAAAGAAATGCAGTCAAGAAATACATTTATTCTGAAACCAAAATGACGCCATTATTATATTAAATAATCTGACTATAGATATCGTATGAACAGTACAAGTCCGCTTGTTCCTGGAACACACAGATGTGTAAGATTGTGTAAGATAATGTAAAGTGTATTTCTCTTCAAGACAATTCAAGTTTAACTCCAACTAATTCCCAGGATTTGTTGATTTTACTTCCTTTTGACCTCTGTATCGCAAACCCTGTTTCTGTCAATCAAACACAATCCCGAATGTCACACACACACACACCATCTATAAAAAATAAAAGAAGAAAAAAAAATCCTCGTTGTCGCACCCGAGGGCTGCAGGTGGCGGACGAGTCAATTTGCAGCCGCTGTACTCGCCCTCGCCCGTAGGTGGCGCTGTCCCCGGCGTGTCGGCGTCGCCTCGGTCTCACCTTCTCCCTCTCGGTCCACAGTGTACGGACTTCTTGAAGGCCGGCCGGGGGATTTACGAGGACCTCTGCCGCCGACTGCCGTACTACCCCTCTGACTTCACAGACGGTAGGATGACCACAGCGGACTTGTGGTGAAAGTGAATCATCTCCCTGATTGCCGCCACACCTGGGCGGGGGGGGTTCCTCGCTCGTCTGTCACCTTTCGCCTCGGACACACCTGCGCTCCACCCGCGCGGCGTCGAAGGGGGTCGTCTCCCGCGACGACGCGACCGCCTCGAACGCCTCGCGTTTGACCGTTATCGTCACTTCCCCCGAGTCGTCGGGCGAGGACATCGGCTAGAAACATTCCCGCCGCAATCTCGCCAGGCCGCCGGTTTCATCGACTCATCAAACGGTTATCTCGATCAGCGAACGTGTGGAAATGTTTCTGCCATCAGTCAGACGGATGCACACATGCTGCTCGGCCTGTTAGAACGTGGTATTTACCAAAAGAGGTGAATAAATGAGGATGTTTGTTTCTGTTTTTTTGCGACGCTTGTTAGAGATGCTTGTTTTGCTTCTTCTTCTTTTTTTAAGTGATTGGATCTGTTTGATTAAACCACATCAATTTACTCAGTTGACCTTGATTGTTTGAGAAGAAAGGAAGAGAAATGGGAGCTCAGAGTTTTCTTGCTCGGTTGCTCTCTTTCAGCTCTTTCTCATTTCATAATATCCCACCGCGTGCATCATTGGGCTGTAACAAAAGATCCTTCTGCCCTGTGAGTGTCACCGGATAAGATCATCGGATGCAGATCACAGGGCCAGCATCATGAGGGCCCAATTAATGTGTGTTATTCAAAAAACGAGTTTTTTTGAGAAAAGCGTTTACTGCTCTTACAAACCGAAAACAAGCGATTCGTATTTATTTATTACCTTCGCATTGAAAATGCGTAAGGTTATGTTTTTGATCGCCGTGTATTTATTTATTTGTATGCGTGTTACTCGCATAACTCAAAAAGTATTAAACCGAATCGCATGATATTTGGTGGGATGATTGGTTATTATCCGGGGACCATTTGATTAGATTTTGGGATCGATCGGGTCAAAGGTCAAGGTCAAAGTCATGAAAAGGTAAAAATCTTCTTTTTACCATAGCACGGTCAATTTATATCCAATTGGCATGCAACTAATGCCAACATGTTCATAATTCAATGCCCAATCTTGTGATATGCGAAGGTATGCGCTCTACCGAGTGCCCGTTCTAGTTTTAAATGAAAAGGGCAGCGTGCAGCATCAGCCTTTGTCGGATAGTTCCATATTGCGGAGGCACTGAATGATGAACTCGGTTAATGTGTTATGTCATTTGGGGAAATTAAAGTGTTTGAGCCTCCTCCGCTCCATTATGAGGTGAATATGACTCACGCGTTTGTGTGCGTCTCCCCTCAGGAATCGTCGGCAGTAATAAAACCCTGCTGAAGTACATGACCACGGCCATCTTCCTCTACATCGCCATCCTCCTCCCCGCCATCGCTTTCGGCTCCCTCAATGACGAGAGCACACGTGGCGAGATAGGTATGAGCACATATGGATACAGACACATGACCGCATTAAGAGTTTTAACTGTATTATACAGTGTGTCATCAAATCAAAAAGCTTAAATTGGTCTAACAAGCCCCATAGAGCTTCAGATGTGGGTGTTAAATGATGTGTGAGTGACTGCTTTCGCATTAGGCTTAATATAAACATTTTGAAAAGTGGAGCTTTAAAACGGTTTTAAAGTAAGTGTTTTTTTTATTATATTAGCATTTCACAGAAGCCCGGAGAGGCAAGTGGGAATAAACATCTAGTGCTCAATTTTGTGTTCAAGTCAGATCTAAATTGTTTCTCTCCTGGGTTTATGACTTTAGTGCGACAAATTATTTATTTTCTAAGTTCCTAAAGTTTTGCCAAGATGAATTACTTAGCTAGTTACTTTTTTTCCATCTGTTTAAAATTGTCAACATGTATTATTTATTTTTTCTCAGGAATATTTATTGTGAAAGTACAAATTTGGCTGGTGAACTTTTCATTTTTTGTCCGGATCATTTTTCTTCGTGTTTGTTGCGATGCTCAATCCGGCCACACGGGGCTAACGAGCGTCACAACCCTGTGGTTTGAGTGTGACTAAAAGGATTCAGTTTTAATTCCTCCGCATTCTAAACACAAAGTACCTTTATTGTGTTGTAGCAAGTTATGAAAAAAAAGACACATGAACGGTTTAGTTCTATTGAGAAAATGTGAGCCCGTCAGCCTCGTGTGGCCTAAATGAGTATCACAACAACAAACACCTGGAAAAATGAAAAGAAAAATTCACCTGTCAAAACTGATTTTTTCAACTATAACATACGAACAAGTAACTTTAAAAAATATATTCTGTTTCACAGAAATATATGTTAATTTATTTAATTTGATATTCCTGTCAAAACCTTTTTTGTATCAGTTCCTAAGTCATAAACAAGAGAGAAAACGATCAAGCTCAGCCTTATAAGACGTATCACCAGGATATTTTCTCCTCTCTTGCCTCTCAGGGCTTCCATAACATTCAATTTGAGAAAAATAAATCTGATTTACTCCAGCCTGTGTTCAGCTCCGCTGAAGAACCTCAATGCACATTAATCAATCCACATCGGTGCTTCCTCCTGAACTTCCTCCATCCTCTGTCCAGATGTTCGCAAGACCATGATCGGCCAGAGCATCGGCGGGGTCATCTACTCGCTGTTCGCCGGCTCTCCTCTCGTCATCCCTCTGACCACAGCTCCCCTCGCCATCTTCATCAGCGGTAGGCCTCAGCTCGGCCAAAACACACTTGTGTCTCCGCCGGCGGCCGGTTTGAAAAGGAGGCTGGGGGGACGGGTGGAGAACGAAGAAGATTACATCGAGAGAGGAGGAGGAGGAGGCACCCGACCGTGCAGAGCAGCAGGAACCCTTAAGTCTTCTTCCGCTCCCTCTTTCACCAGAAGACAGCAGGGTTCTTACAGTCATGGAAAACCTGGAAAAGTCATGACATTTTAAAATGGTCATTTCCAGACCTGGAAAAGTCATGGAAAAAACTTAAATCATAAAAGTTTTGGAAAAGTCATGGAAATGTGTTATAATCACATGTTCATTTACGCCGAGTTTGAAATAATTAATATGCTTTTTAAAGAAAGACGCTCAAAATATAAGCCGGCGTACGCTCTCGATACGCAACATTTTCGACATTTTTTTATGTTTATACCGAGATTTCAGTTTGGTCATGGAAATTTGGTTTAAAGTCATGGAAAAGTCCTGGAAATCCATTGGTCAAAATGTGTATGAACCCTGAGACAGCCCCGTCGTAGTTTGGGTTTTCTGGCACACGCAGTAAACCCCGGTGTGGTCGAGCAAAAAGCAAAAAGCACACATCTCTAAAACCTCGTGTTTTTTCAGGGATGAATAAAACAACTTTTTCCTCCATGACGTAACATACGGGCCGCTTTCAGAGGCCGACAGGTTAGGAAGACTGGCGCTTCGCACACGCAAACTTCCTATTCCCTCAGAGTCGACGCCGCATAAACAGTTTTTTACCCGACGCCATTGTTTTGCTGCTTGGATTTTTAAACATTCTTGGCAGCTGGAAGCTGCGGAATCGGGCGGTGGTGAGGCGAAGCGGCGACCCCGATGCCAAGATGTAGTTTTAAAAAACCGAAGCGATTTGCAGGGTTTTGTGGCGTGCTGCTCTTTGAAGTGAACGGGTTAGAATTGCGCTAAGCACATTCTCATGGGGATAATTAGAAGACATTTCCAGCAGAACAATGGCTTGTTTGTAAAGTTGTAACTCATCTGCGCCCAAATCTGCTCGAGATTAAACTAAATTGTTATTGTCCTTTTCATGTCTAAGTGAGATTCTCCTTTTTCTGAAAACGTGAGCGAAGTCGATCTCTGCCAAAAATATTCATTTTTTAAAAATTTGATTTTAAAAAAATGTCCTGCTTCATTTTTTTGACTGAGGAACAGGCGATCGATAGTGTTTTTTATTGACCTAGTTTGTTCTTGTAATATTATTGATCAAAGCAACTTCGATCCATCCGTCGCTCACTGTTTGTTTGTTCGTCAGTTTCTCAGGCGCTGATTGAATTTTGATAGAAAAACGACTTTCTTCATGCCTTTTTTCCACAGATTGCACGAGTTAGTGTTCGATGCGAAGCGCCGACGTGTCGACGGTTGTCGACTCGCCTGTCTTGGCGAAAGAAGCGAAGAATCTATGAATCGACAAACCGTTTCCAGAGGCCGTGGGCGCTCTGCTCATGTCTGACGCGTGTTCTGATCTGTGTCTCTGCGCAGTGATACGAGGAATCTGCGACGACTACAACCTGGACTTCCCGGCTTTCTACGCCTGCATCGGCCTGTGGAACTGCCTCTTCCTCATCCTGGCGGGGATCTTCAACGTCAGTTTGTTCATGAAGCTCTTTAAAAGGTATTTCTCCCGCACTTCAACAATTTCTGTTGACGTCCAGAGCTTTCGATCTTTCCTTCAGCTTCCCTTTTCTGAGTCGCTTCAGCCAAAACCGACAGATATGAAGTTCTCTTTTCCACTCTGCCCTCCCTCAACTGAATTTCTATTCACCTAAATGACAGCCGAGGCCAGAGGCGTTTGTTTTTGGGTTGTCCGTCCGTCCCATTGTCATGAACGCGACGTCTCGGGAACACACCGGAGGGAACTTCTTCAAATTGGGCACAAACGTCCACTTTCTACTCGAGGAAGAACTGAGTCCAAGGTCAAAGGTTTCTGTGACCTCACAAGAACTCAAGAATGATTACGCTATTCATTACAATTTCACACAAATGTCCAATCGGATGAAATAATGAAGCTATGACATTTTGGGCAGATGTTTGGTGAAGGCATTCAACCACCGGGGGCTTATTCTAGTGACTCATTCTTTAGATTATTACCTTCGCATTGAAAATGCGGAAGGTTATGTTTTGATCGCCGTGTATTTATTCATTTATTTGTATGCGTATTACTCGCATAACTAAAAAAGTATTAAACCGAATCGCATGAAATTTGGTGGGATGAGTGGTTATTATCCGGGGACCAATTGATTAGATTTTGGGATCGATCGGGTCAAAGGTCAAGGTCATGAAAAGGTCAACATCTTCTTTTTACCATAGTGCGGTCAATTTCTATCCAATTGGCATGAAACTAATGCCAACATGTTCATAATTCAATGCCCAATCTTGTGATATGCGAAGGTATGCGCTCTACTGAGTGCCCGTTCTAGTTTTAACTGTTTCTGTGTGTTTTGTTTCGCTGCTACACGATACATTTGGGCAACTAATCAAGTGATTGAATGCATTTGGCTTCATTAAATTTTGTTAATGTTAAGTATTGCTGTAGAATTGTTTTCCAATTCAAAAACATGTCATGAAAACATACACATGCAAACTATAATTGATTTTTAGAACTAAATTATAGCTTAATAACATTCAGTATTTATTTTTAGTCCCGTGTTTCTGCCTGCAGGTCTACTTCTAGTCTGTGATTATTTATTTTTTTAAACAGCAGTTCTCACTGTTTTTTTTCCATTAAGAGTAGTTTATGTTTGTATGTTAGTTCATATCAACATTTTGGTAACACTTTATTTTGATATACACCGTTCCACAACGACCCCGATCGTCGCCACGGTCGTGACTCCCGTGTGCTTGCAGGTCGACGGAGGAGGTCATCGCGCTGTTCATTTCCATCGCCTTCGTGGTGGACGCCGTGAAAGGAATGGTCAAAAGTAAGTCGCGGTTTTCACCGCCTCACGTTGTTTTTTTCCTCTGCCAGGTTAACTGACATAACATGAATCAATAACTCGCCCTCTGCTTTGACTCATCAGAAGCAACGCGAACACTAGCGTCATGCCTGCAGCGTGTCTGTCACGGAGCTATTAGAGTGGACCCAAAAGCACGACTCAGACAAGAGTAACAAAGATGAACGTCTTTAGTTGAAAACAGGCCGGGTCAAAACCGGGAGATCAGTCCAAGAAGCAGACAAGTCCAAAAAGGGGCGGGGCAGAGAATCAGAGGTCAGAACAGGCAGGTCAGGAATATACACTCATAACGCTGGAGAACTTGGCATGAAAACACAAGACAATCTGTCAGAGGACAAGTGAGGGAACCTGAGTAGACAGGGACTAACGAGGGAATGAGCAACAGGTGAGACGGGCATGAGGACCAGGTGAAGGTGATGAGGGACTAACGAGGGAATGGGCAACAGGTGAGACGGGCATGAGGACCAGGTGAAGGTGATGAGGGACTAACGAGGGAATGGGCAACAGGTGAGACGGGCATGAGGACCAGGTGAAGGTAATGAGGGACTAACGAGGGAATGAGCAACAGGTGAGACGGGCATGAGGACCAGGTGAAGGTGATGAGGGACTAACGAGGGAATGGGCAACAGGTGAGACGGGCATGAGGACCAGGTGAAGGTAATGAGGGACTAACGAGGGAATGAGCAACAGGTGAGACGGGCATGAGGACCAGGTGAAGGTAATGAGGGACTAACGAGGGAATGGGCAACAGGTGAGACGGGCATGAGGACCAGGTGAAGGTAATGAGGGACTAACGAGGGAATGGGCAACAGGTGAGACGGGCATGAGGACCAGGTGAAGGTAATGAGGGACTAACGAGGGAATGGGCAACAGGTGAGACGGGCATGAGGACCAGGTGAAGGTAATGAGGGACTAACGAGGGAATGGGCAACAGGTGAGACGGGCATGAGGACCAGGTGAAGGTAATGAGGGACTAACGATGGGCAACAGGTGAGACGGGCATGAGGACCAGGTGAAGGTAATGAGGGACTAACGAGGGAATGGGCAACAGGTGAGACGGGCATGAGGACCAGGTGAAGGTAATGAGGGACTAACGAGGGAATGGGCAACAGGTGAGACGGGCATGAGGACCAGGTGAAGGTAATGAGGGACTAACGAGGGAATGGGCAACAGGTGAGACGGGCATGAGGACCAGGTGAAGGTAATGAGGGACTAACGAGGGAATGGGCAACAGGTGAGACGGGCATGAGGACCAGGTGAAGGTAATGAGGGACTAACGAGGGAATGAGCAACAGGTGAGACGGGCATGAGGACCAGGTGATGGTGATGAGGGACTAACGAGGGAATGGGCAACAGGTGAGACGGGCATGAGGACCAGGTGAAGGTAATGAGGGACTAACGAGGGAATGAGCAACAGGTGAGACGGGCATGAGGACCAGGTGAAGGTGATGAGGGACTAACGAGGGAATGGGCAACAGGTGAGACGGGCATGAGGACCAGGTGAAGGTAATGAGGGACTAACGAGGGAGTGACCAGAGGCAGCTGAAGGGAGCTGGACTGACGAGATGGGAAGCAGGATCTGGAATGACGTGATAGTTAGAGAGACAGGATGAACACCACTAATACAAGAAGGAAGGTGTGGAGCTAAACTGTTACAGTGTCGGCCTCAAACGCATGTCGGATTATTTAAACGGCTGATTACTCTAAGACAGAAAAACTTCAGGAAATGATCCACACACACACACACTTTTTAAATTATGATTTAAGGGTGCAGCTCGCTCATTAGTATGCCCGTCCTCCACTGAAGAATCCTTTGCTGACCCTTTGCTCGTCATAAGATCTTCCAGCTGATCATTCAGTCTATTTAATTAAAAGCGGCCAAGTAGCTTTTTACCACAATTCGGTCGAAGAATACTGTCATTCAGAGGAATCTCTCAACAATCTTATTGAAGAACAAGCCATATTCTTGAATATAATTGTATTGCATCAAAGACATTCTGGGACAGCCCACACATTTGATTCATGAACTAATCTCATAGGAGCAGTGCTACGTATTCATCAATCCCTCCGTTACTCCAGTGAGAGAGATACTACGTACTTCATGACTCAATACACAGCCTGCAGCCATATTACACCCCCATCCCCACACCCTCTTTACCGCACCTCATCTTAGTATATCATAAATATTTTACACAATTTAATTCCCACCCCTCCCCAAAAAAACCGAGATGACGACGGCAGAACGTAATTTATTTTGAATGCGATGTCGTCCTGTTTTTCAGATTGCCGGTGCAGTGGTTCAATTTTCCAGAAACCATTTGTAAAATACGCTCCGAGCTCATACGCCATTACCATAACATTAACCTGTGACATTCTGTTGACACTTTTCATCCAAAATATTTTCTGCGGTGGCATGAATGAAGTGCGTTCAGTCTCCTCGGCAACTCTGCTGGCCACGTGACTTTCTCCCGCTTTGATGGAAAGGCCTGCGGAGGGAAGAGGGATGATGGGGAAACTACTTCTGCTGCTCTTATAGACGAGTTTCTTCTTATTTAAATAGTTGTTCTAGCAAAACCCGACACGGTTTAATGCGTCAACCTTCAACATAAGGTGGTTTGTACATCGTTACTGTAAATAATACGACCAATGAACATCTCTACTTCTATAAGACCATCTGTCTTTCAAACATCACATCGAGTGTCTTCTAATTATATATATATATATATATATATATATATATATATATATATATATATATATATATATATACACTACCGTTCAAAAGTTTGGGGTCATCCAGACAATTTCGTGTCTTCCATGACAACTCACTTTTATTTATCAAATGAATTGAAAATTGAATAGGAAATATAGTCAAGACATTGACAAGGTTAGAAATAATGATTCATATTTGAAGTATTAATTTTGTTCTTCAAACTTCAAGCTCAAAGGAAGGCCAGTTGTATAGCTTATATCACCAGCATAACTGTTTTCAGCTGTGCTAACATAATTGCACAAGGGTTTTCTAATCAGATATTAGTCTTCTAAGGCGATTAGCAAACACAATGTACCATTAGAACACTGGAGTGATAGTTGATGGAAATGGGCCTCTATACACCTCTGGAGATATTTCATTAGAAACCAGACGTTTCCACCTAGAATAGTCATTTACCACATTAACAATGTATAGTGTGTATTTTTGATTAATGTTATCTTTCTTGAAAAAACAGTGCTTTTCTTTGAAAAATAAAGACATTTCTAAGTGACCCCAAACTTTTGAACGGTAGTGTATGTGTTAATTTGGTTTTAAAATGTATGTTAGTATATCATGCCCCTGATTCTAGTTCCTGCACACATTACTGCAGTTTGTATGAGCAGATAATAATCATAATACATTTACTATTAATCATGTCTTCTCTACAACCCGCACAGTTTTTTGTTGAAAAAGGTGTGGCCTAGAGTCACTTTATTATTTCTAAGCATTAAAGACTATTTGAATGGGGACTGTACTTGTCCTGACATAAAATCCAAAATGTTTGCTTCATTCAATTTGTAGGTTTATTGTTTTGTTTTCAGTGCAGAGTTACGGCTCCGCCGAGGTTCGTCACGCCCGGCAGAGTTTACAGTCCCCGTCCTCTGGTTCTCTTTCCTACATTTGACCTGCATTTACTGTTTTCCCACGGCGATACTTTGTGGTCGCACACCTCCAAATACCGTCAAAGTACCAATTATGGACAGCGATGAAAACATAAACAAAGGTCCGGCCTTAGTAATTCCCTTTGTGCCAATAAAGTGCAATTTATTGGCACATCCACCGGCGATGCTCGGAGCTAATGCTCTGTCGGTCCGTGTTTGTTTTACCGGCACGCGGACGATTTCCTCGAAAGTGTTCAAATAAAACTACAAATGTCAGCCGGCTGGTGGCGCTGCAGGAGAAGTCAGTGCAGGGGTCCATCCTCTGGACACCACGCATGTCTGTACCACCCTTCGTGACAATCGTTCCCATATGCAGGCACGTGCACAGATAGAGCCCTCGTGGTGCTCAAGCTCCTCCCCTTTTGCCCTGGATGAGAGAAGTGCCCTTTTTGCTGGAGCCACATTTTTTCTTCATTATCGGTGTTGGAGCTATTTAATTTGACTTTTGTATTTAGGTTTTATCGTAAAGTAATATTGATTGTTTATTGCTTATTTAGGTTATGTTTTGATATGTTTGTTGTTTCTTAGGATAGTTGTAGTTTAGTTTCATATATTTAGTTGTAGGTTCACTGATTGGGCAACACTGGGCACCTGTGGTTATATGCAGAGGTGGGTAGGCACAGGACCAGCATGCACCTGGGTGGCAAATGTTTTTTTACTTTATGTAGCGGCCATTTGTCGTCCGAAATCAAACAAAAATATAAATCAAACCGCCACTGATGCACTGTGGGTTTTGGTGTTGACGCATGTGTTCGGTGTTGATCCTAGTGCAATAACTGCAATAATAACTTCATATTTACACTATGTTGATCTGCACTTCACACATTTCATTTATTTACACTACACACATACACACACTTTGCATTTTGCAGTCTATATTTAATATTTTTATATTAAATTTAATTTTACACTGCAGTCATTAGTATTGTATTGTGTATGCATATATGTTGTATATATACATATATATTTTATTTTATATTTTACTTTGTATACTTCTTGTATACATCTATATCTTTCATCCCTGTTTTTTATATTTTATATTTTATATTTTATTCTCGTGTGTTTAGTTTATTGGTGCTGCTACTGTTACGACAAATTTCCCCTTGGGGATTAATAAAGTATCTATCTATCTATCTATCTATGCAAAAGAAAGTAATGTTCATTTCCGCCTGTTATTATTTTGACAATTTATTTCTTCAACCAAAAAATAAAGAACAAACAAAATGTTGACACTATCAGTATTTAAGAATAAAAGTGACTCTCTCTGTCATCAAGTCCCCCCCAAATGTGTTTGGATATCTGTCGGGGCATTTATTTGAGTTCTTGTGAGAATTTCCCCCCGACCTGCTCCGCGGCGCTCACGAGTGATCAATAGAAAAATCAATTTGCCGATGGGTGCCCTTTTTTTGGGGTTTGCCCCCCGAAATGTCTGTGCACCTGCCCGCTCATATGTAGAGACAGTCTGGATCTGACTGGGCGACCGGCCGACCCGCCGGCGCGGGTAAACACATCCATGCCGGCGGGTCCAGTCGTATTCATTTTTCAGTCTTTATTAATCTTCCGATCTGCTGAACTCAACACTGTGGATGTGGCTTCAGTCTTTACCAGGAACTACCACGCCCCGACGCTGGCCAACAGGAGCGTGGACACCTTGCCTCGGGGCGGCGGCGAGCCGCTCGGGGGGAACGGCAGCGACGCGGCGGCGGCCGGGTTCGACCTCAACGCCCTCCCCGAAACCGTCATCCATTGCACCCGAGAGAGGCCCCTCCTCTGCCTCCTGCTGATGCTCGGGACGCTGTGGATGGGCTACACCCTCTACCAGTTCAAAAGGAGGTACGTGCAGCAGAGATAAATCGCCGGGGGGGTTTTAAATCTTGTCTGGCCGGGAGCGCCGCCCGGCGAGTCGGGGCCTCGACTCCTGAAAATTGTCTGGCGCTCGCGGGAACTTCTCCAGAGGGGCTCTGACGAAGCTCCCGCTTCCGTCGTAGCTTCTGTAGCTTCTGTCCCAGCCTGTGATTTAATAAGCATTAATATTCTACTTCTGATTGCCGCCAGTAATCAAATCAACTTGGAAGCTGGATTCAATTGTGTAAGCAAAAGGCGGACGAGGTACTTAGGCAGTGTCAGGATTGCAGCCATTGTCCTTGTCTTGTCCACAGTAATTGTATTCCTCTATTATCTCTCTCTCTCTCTCTCTCTCTCTCTCTCAGTCCGTTCCTGCATGCCAAAGTGAGGGAGGTGCTGTCGGACTGCGCCCTGCCGATCTCGGTGCTCTTGTTCTCCTTCATCGGCTCCTACGTCTTCAGGGATATTGAGCGTTAGTATCATTTGTTGCTTCTCCAGATAGAATAGACAGTGAATACGAGTTGTTTGCCTGTGTGTGTTATTGAGAGGTTAAAAATTAATTCTAAATTCTTTGCTCTTAAAAAAACGTCATGGTGCCGAAATCCCACCCGGTGATCATTTCAAATGATAAGATTTCTCTGTTGTTTTAGATTAATTTTTTTAGATTTAACACGTGATGAAAATGTAAACATCATAGTCATAAAGAATAACGAGTTTTGACCTTATGACCTTTGTAATGATCCCTTCCTTGACCTTGGATTCAAAAAGGTTGCAAGGGGGGGGGGGATCATTATGTCATTGGAATAATATTTATATATTTAACCTCCTGTTACCTTCAAATTTACTAACATCTTTTACCCCTTGGGGTCAATTTGACCCCAGCAATTAAAACCTAGAGAAAATTATTAGAATTAATATTGTTTCCCAGGTTTAAGTGTGAGGTATGTTTGTTTGTTGACTACCTAAATAGCCTTTTAAATAAATGAAAAAGTTGATATTTCTTATATGTTTGACACAGTGAAAAACAGCCTGGGGTCAAATTGTTCAGGACATTAAAAACATATCATCATGTGAATTTTATGTTTTCCCAGTTGTCCCCAATAAATTAGGACAAGTCATAAAATATATATTTTAAAAAATGATGTCAATCATTTTTTTAGAGATGTTAAACATTGAATGGGGTCAAATTGACCCCAAAGGTAAGAGGAGGGTTAAGTATCTTTTTATTTAACGATAATCACCTGAAACTAAGAATCGTGTGTTTTTGTTGTCTCACCTGAGCCCTCATGTCGTGTGATTGTGTGATTGTGTGATTATGTGATTGTGTGATTGTGCGATTGTGTGATTGCGGTGACGATGGAACCAGATGACATCGTAGAGAGGGAGGGGCGAGCGGACGGGTTGCAATCCCCAAATCTCACCACTAGGTGCTATAAACTCTGACACACCGCCCCTTTAATTACGTCAACTCTTCTTTGGTGTAGTAGATCTTTCTAAACACTGCAATACCCATGAGCCTCAGCCGCTGTTGTCGAAGCGGCTAAAGTATAAAGAAAATACACATAATTTATAATATAAAATACCTCCTTCCTCACCCATAACTCCGCGCCATGCACAGGCGTTGGTGTTCTCTCACCACTTTAATGAAGCATGAAGTGATAAGCGGTCGTGTTTCTTTGCTTTAAAATTGGACAAACTTGATTTCTCAGCATGTGTATTAGTATTTATTTGAACTTAGATAACGTGGGTCATTGCAGGATATAAGCCTGTGGTTTTGTGTCTTTAGGTATCATTGCAACCTACTTTGGCTCTTTACTGTAAGAAAAACAGAAAAAAGAAGAAGAAAGCTCACATATTTAATTAAATAAGAAAAAAGGGGAATGTAATTGCAAGAAAGCTGCTCATGGTGGCTAGTCAGCTGTCTTTTAGTCCCAGTGCGTTGCTGTTCGGGTGTGTTTCCACTTCAGGGATTTGGACTCTGGTCCGAACATGCTGAAGGGCTCACACTTATAGCTTGTTTACTTCCCATGACTGAGTAACTGCAGGGCCTCCTCTATTCGGTGCCTTTATTGTCTTTTTTTATGTTCCTTAATCAAGGCGCAGGCCAAGACACATTAGGATATTTTCATCATTTTTATCCTCCATTGTTTGCATCATTTTGGGTCCCCGTTCATCGTTGCCACGGCAGCAGCTGTTCTCCAGGGGTCGACTCGGGAACAGAGACGAGCGCCGATCCCTCAAGTGAATTCAACTTTGAGTGCCCGGACAATTTTCTGTTCCTTTACCTCCGGAGACAATAAGTCATCAGATAATAGGCCCATTATTGTATTGTCATGACTTCCTAAATTTAACCAACTGCACTTAATTCAGCCAAATGAGATATCCAGTATTTGAAAAAAAATCCAACTCGGAGAGTCATCACAACAGTTTGAGAGACAGTTATGTTTGTGAAGATGGAATCTGACGAGTTTGGGAAGTGCAGATAGCAGATTTCAGGCTAAAATGACATTCATGTCACCTTTTAAAGTCCACTAAAGAAATGGATGCTTATAATTTAGCTCTAATATAGACGTAATCACGCAGGTCCTGAACTACAGTCATCCAACAAAGTAAGAACACTTTCATTAGAGTAAAGTTTCACTGTTGAATTAAGTTCATCGTTGTAATTAGGACTATTTCTATTATCAATTAACCCTTAGAGGCCCACATAAACCCAATTTAGTCTTGTTTAGGGGGTGGACAGGGGCTGTTTAAGGGAAGATGTCGGGCCAACCGTACACGCCACATAGAAGAAAGAACATCATCAGAAACCTCGGAACATACTAATGTATTTGAGATGCAGTTCAGCTGCGTGCGTCAAGTTTTTGAATCGGATTGGATTCAATCTATTGTCATTGCACAGAGTACAGATACACAGGCAACGACATGAATTCTCTGCATTTAACCCCTCCTTAGTTATTAAGGAGCAGTGGGTTACCGTGATGCGCCCGGGGAGCAACTGGGGGTTCAGTGCCTTGCTCAAGGACACTTTTACTTGCAACTAATGGGGAGAGCGGGGATCGAACCGACGACCTTGGGGTTGCAGGACGACCCCCTGACCCCACTGAGCTACAGTTATAAATCCGTAACACACATTGAGTTTTGGTCAGGCGGCTCTTAGTCAGTAAGTTGTTGCTGCTTTTTTGGGGGTTGATGCCATTTGTTCCAGATTTGGTGCAACCACTTAACCATTTTATGATCATGATATTACAATGATGAAAAATCAATCTGAAATACCACATTAAGAAAACAAGACTTTTAAGAAACACCGGAGACAAATTCATGCTGGGATTGAGTATCCAAAACAACTTTTAAAACTTGGAGAAACTTGGAGTCTGAAGAGTCTGTCGTTGGTGGGTGTAATGTTTCCGAAAGAATGTGATTATTCCAGAGGTCGTTGTGGCAGTGACGTAAATTCTTTTTAAAAGCGGTCTCCCTTTGTATCATTGGATCCACGAGAGACTCGGCTTTCAGTCATACCCAAATTATGCAACTCCAAGACTGTTTAGGGACCCAAGTGTTTGGAAATATTCAAATGCACCCTTTTAAGTAAAAGGAGAAAATAACACATTCATTCATTCTGCTTTGGATTAGCATTAAGCGGGCATGTTTGTTAAGGGGAGACCCCTGGGCACAGAGCACCTATTCATATTCACATCTCTTAAGGAGAACCCTTTACAAATGCCTCCAAACTTCAGCACCACTGTGGAGCGTCATTGATAATAATAACTAGAACGGGCACTCGGTAGAGCGCATACCTTCGCATATCACAAGATTGGGCATTGAATCATGAACATTTTGGCATTAGTTGCATGCCAATTGGATAGAAATTGACCGTGCTATGGTAAAAAGAAGATTTTGACCTATCCACGACCTTGACCTTGACCTTTGACCCGATCGATCCCAAAATTTAATCAAATGCTCCCCGGATAAGAACCAATCATCCCACCAAATTTCATGCGATTCGGTTTAATACTTTTTTAGTTATGCGAGTAACATGCATACAAATAAATAAATACACGGCGATCAAAACATAACCTTCCGCATTTTCAATGCGAAGGTAATAATAAACATTTTATTTATAAGGCGCCTTTCAAGGCTCTCAAGGTCGCCGTACAACACATTAAAACAGTAAAGGTTAAGACAACCGGAGCCGTGATAAGTGATGGTGATAGTGATAGTGATAAGGTTCCAATAAACGCCGTAACGGATGAATCGCTATCTTCACTCGCTTGGATCCAACACGCCTGAATCTAAATATGTTTAAATGTACTATCTAGTGAGACAAAAAAAAACAGCAAGTCCTCATTTTTCTCCACAAGCTGGAATCAGCCAATGTTGAATTCATTAAAAATAGTTAATAGACGATCAAAACTGTTGCCGTTCATCTCACGATTGATTTATTTACCGATTCATTTATTGACCGATTATATTTCAGCTCGTTTTTTCCTTCTTCTTCTGTGAACAGTTCCGGTTTTCAAAGTTCACAACCGACCCGTCTTCAAAGTGGCTCCGTTCGAGCGGCTGTCGGGCCTGAACGTCCTCAGCGCCATGGGCATCGGCTTCCTCCTGGCCCTCCTCATCTTCATCGACCAGAACATCGTTGTCTCGCTGACCAACGCGCCGGAAAACAGGTAGAGGAGAGGCGAAGGAGTCTCACGAGGAAAGCGTGACTTGATAACATTTAGAAAACTGTGCAACGGGATAACATGAGTATCACTTATTTGGGATACGAATTATTGCGCATTAACTTGCTTAAACTCTGTCCGTGACCCCTAAAATACCCACCAAGGACCCTCGGGATGGGCTGGAACCGGATCTTCGCCGGTCTGTTTCACTGAAGATTAACTGAGCCAGAAACTTGACATCTGAGTCAAATTGTCACAGTCGGGGAGCTCTGGGAAGCCTCGGAGCCAAAACACCATGTTGAGCTTCCTGAATTTGCATTGGAGAGACCACTTATAGAGCCGACAGCCGTCACCCAACACTACCGGGGGAATCTATAATGATGGGATGTCAGCCCTCATCATATACATTTGTTGGGTCGAAATTAATTGGATCTAAATGTCCAGACGAGGCCTTGAAGACACACACAAAATATAAGATTTCCAAGAATGTCGACCTGTTCAACACTGTTATATATACACATATATATATATATATGTGTATATATATATATGTATATATATATATGTGTATATATATATGTATATATGTGTATATATATATATTTGTATATATATATATATATATATATATATATATGTATATATGTATATATATATATTTGTATATATATATATATATATATATGTATATATGTATATATATATATTGTATATATATATATATATATATATGTATATATCTATATATATGTGTATATATATGTATATATATGTGTATATATATATATATATACACATATATATATGTATACATATATATGTGTGTATATATATACATATATATATATGTGTATATATATACATATATATATATATACACATATATATACATATATGTATATAAAACAATACATGGAAGATGTAGTGAAGTGTAGTTATTTTAAGATATATATCTATATATCTTTAAATAACTACCCTTCACTACATCTCCCATGTGTCACTCACAGTAGAACAGAGGAAGAACAAAGTTGTGGCTATTTTTGTTCCTGCGTTTCACGTTTGATTCTTTTATCTTCAGCGTCCTTTTGTCTGGAAATAAGATCGGACCATTTTGACTTTGTGTTTTATCGTTATGTATTTATTATATCCGTCGGTACGATGCTTGACGACCACTTAATTTCTCCTCCCGAGTAATTTACAGTGTTTTGGTTTCAATGTCATGCTCAAGGGCGCATCAGCAGGATGATCATTATGATCAGTTTGTATTGATATTTATTTGTGCATTATTATATTTATTGCTGTAGACACCGGTTGATCGAAAGGTTTCTCGGCATCAGAAAGGTTGCGACCGTCCTTTTATGTGCAAGTAATTCTAACGTCGCGCTCGGCTCATGATGTCATCGTCGATGACATATCGATTTGTGCGTTGCGTGTGTGAAAACACGGGAGACGTTTGCGTGATGCGTTTATGGTCCATTAATTTAGAAATGAACAGCAATAATTAGTGAAACATATCCGCGGGTTTCTTCTCGTTGTGTTAAAGGGCGCCGCTGACCTCAGGAGAGTACTGCCTTTTTTTACGTGTGTGACTAAATGCTAATTTTCCTTCCACATCTCTATCCGTGTGTGTAACGGTTGCGTTGCTCCTCAGGTTGCTGAAGGGCACGGCGTATCACTGGGACCTCATGCTCTCCGGGCTCATCAACATCCTGATGTCGGTGATGGGGTTGCCCTGGATGCACGCCGCCTTCCCCCACTCCACCCTCCATGTGCGCCAGCTGGCTTTCGTGGAGCAGCGGGTGGAGGGGGGGCACCTCTACGAGACGTGAGTTCCCCGCTCGCCGGCGCCGCTGCTAATCAGACGCTCAATTAAAGGTCGTCTTTCGAGCATGGAGCGACTGATAATGTTGTGTTGCGGGATACTGTATCCCGCTCTCCTCCTGATTGCATGATTGCTATGTGACTAACCGTCTTCTCTCCGGGTGGAAGAGGTGGAGGAGCTTTTAAGAGACGAGAGGATTAGGTTCATCATTACGGCCACGCAGATACGTGCAAAGTTATAGTTAGCGCTGTATTTCAGGGTTTCACAAGTAGTCAAGTGTGATAAAGAGGGTGCGAGGGAAGGGGGGGATGGAGGGCAGGACAGTAAACGTCTATAAGAGCAGGAGATCTAATTAGAGATGTTCATTTTTGAAAAATTTGCAATTTTAGGGTTCTTGGAAGTATGCCTGGGAATTTATATTTGAAATTTCCCGATTGTCCGTGTGTGCTCCAAAATCAAGATAAAGCAGGAGACGTAGAATACCCCCTGAGAGCAAGGGATGGTTATGTTGAGATCTAGTAAGAGTCTAGAACTTAAAAATCATCCAACTAAAAACTAAAGACAGACCAGTGTTGCCAACTCTTTTCCAATAGAAGTCGCTCGCCGCTCCAAAAGTTGCTAAACCTTGTGAGAAAGTTGTCAAAACAAGCCGCTGCCTTCAGGACGGTTTTATCACGGTGCCTTCAGGACGGTTTTATCACGGTGCCTTCAGGACGGTTTTATCACGGTGCCTTCAGGACGGTTTTATTACGGTGCCTTAAAGACGGTTTTATCACGGTGCCTTCAGGACGGTTTTATCACGGTGCCTTCAAGACGGTTTTATCACGGTGCCTTCAAGTCGGTTTTATCACGGTGCCTTCAGGACGGTTTTATCACGGTGCCTTCAAGTCGGTTTTATCACGGTGCCTTCAGGACGGTTTTATCACGGTGCCTTCAAGTCGGTTTTATCACGGTGCCTTCAGGACGGTTTTATCACGGTGCCTTCAAGACGGTTTTATCACGGTGCCTTCAAGTCGGTTTTATCACGGTGCCTTCAGGGCCGTTTTATCACGGTGCCTTCAGGACGGTTTTATTACGGTGCCTTAAAGACGGTTTTATTGCGGTGCCTTCAGGACGGTTTTATTACGGTGCCTTAAAGACGGTTTTATTACGATGCCTTCAGGACGGTTTTATCACGGTGCCTTCAGGACGGTTTTATCACGGTGCCTTAAAGACGGTTTTATCACGGTGCCTTCAAGTCGGTTTTATCACGGTGCCTTCAGGGCAGTTTTATCACGGTACCTTCAGGACGGTTTTATCACGGTGCCTTCAAGTCGGTTTTATCACGGTGCCTTCAGGGCGGTTTTATTCGGGTCCTGCGACAGCCACAGATACCTGAGTACTTTTCTGTTCTTTAGTCAGAATGTTTGATTGATTTATGTTGGGATGTAATTGTAATTATAAGAAGAGTAAACACAACACTAATAGCACGAAATGAAAATTACACAAAGGTTAGATTGTGTCCACGTTGTGTCTGCGGGTCTTTGTTCAGAGAGTTCCACAGGTTAGGATCCGCCACCTCGAAGGCACATTTACTTTTCCAAGATTGTTTAATTTGAATAATTTCCAGAGGCCTAAAGAGGTATGGAAAGGTCAAGAAAAAGAAAAAAGGAGGGCTAGAGGAAGAATGGTCGTAAAAATCTTTTTTTTATCGCGGTAATTATCCTGCACCGATTTATCTCCAGGATCTCAACCCTCAGGTCAGGAGCCACTTATTTAATGACGTGTTTGGCTTTGGCAGCTTCACGCTTCTCTGGACAGGATAAGTGGACGGATGGATGTTTCAATTACGCTTCATGCAACACATCAAGTATTAAAATTCTATATGTTGTCACGGGTTTCCGGTTGAAGGAAGTTTGTCCATCGCGTTGAATCAAAGTAAATTACAATGTCTGTTTATTTAAAGGGTTAAACAAGAAGCAAAGCGGGTGTCCTAAATACTGTTTTTGTTGGTTGTTTTTATTTTACAAACATCTGCATTTTGTCCATCATAGTCCAAAATATGAGAAATATATTTCTCTCACACTGATGAGAACATCCTGGAATGCAAAAGTCGTCGGTCGCATTGCACGGAGCGATTGTGCGCTCTCTAGTGAACCCTCGGCCTGCGCGTGTTGTTGTGTGTGTGCGTGTTGTTGTGTGTGTTCGTGCTCGTCCCCTCAGCATCGTCCAGGTGAAGGAGACCCGGCTGACGTCTCTGACCGCCAACATCTTCATCGGCGCGTCGGTGCTGCTGCTGCCGCTGCCGCTGCAGTGGATCCCCAAACCCGTCCTGTACGGCCTCTTCCTCTACATCGCCCTCACCTCCATCGACGGGAACCAGTTGTGCGACCGCATGGCCCTCCTCCTCAAGGAGCAGGTGTGTGTGTGTGTGCGTGACCAGATGTGGATCGCAGGGCTCTGCAGATCAAACGGTTGACTCGGTGCCCGCCGCCGGAGGAGCCAAAAATTATTTGAAAATATATATATTTGTGTTAGTTTTAATCTACTCACAATAACAGGTGTGCTGGGTTTAAGTGAATTAATTCAGATCAGTTCCTAAATTATACTTTTCCCCTTTTTTAATTCTAGTGTTGGGTATCAGCGGCATAAAGCACTCATCTACATGATCAGTCAGATTGAAATATGAAACCAAAGTTTTGGACGATACTTTTCCCGGAGAGGAAATCTCTTCTCTCGTGCGTCCTATTCAACCTTCCTCCCGCAGGTCGTCTCCCCTTAACTCGGCACTTCTCACACCGCCGCCTCTAAACGGCAGTGAGAGGTAACCGGAAAAGTAAATAAATACATATAAATGTCCCCGTCCACTCGAAAGAATGCATTAAGCTTATTGTTACTTCCCCCCCTGGATGTTTGAGCTGCCATCCCGATATCCAACGTGACGGGAACGAGACGGAGAAACTCTTCATTCAAAGTCCAAATGACAAGATCCCAATCTCGGGCTGACCTCAGGACTCAGACACGAGGGCTGCCGCTCCGCCTCGTGAAACCAAATAAACCCCACGTGCCATGAGCCGTGTTTCCCAAAAAGTGCGTGCAGGCTGTAACCGACGCCGGGAAACGGTTTTATTGGCCGAGGCATGTGGTGGTTTTTGATTGATTAACTCCCGTTGTTGCGAAGATAACCTGACACCAGATCAGTCGGGGGAGATGAGTTGGTTTTTCTTGCTGTTCCACTCAGACGGGAGAGACAGGCGTGTTTTTACATAAAAGCCGTCACCAGGTTTTAAAAATAATATCCGCTGCTTCTCTCCCGTCTCCCACCTCGCACATTCACATTGGAGACCCCTCATGCTCAGAATAGACGCTAAGACAACATCCACGGAAGGCTAAAAGTGTTATTTATGATCTAAAAGCCGCTGCGCGCGTCTTGGAGGTGGGCCGTCCGCTTCCCTCCGTCATGTCTGTCAGGCGGCAGGAGCCCTGACGACAGTGAGGGGAGAGAGCCTCGGGGCGGGTTGTGTTTTTAATCGGTTCTGATCCTCTCGCCTTCTGCAGACGTCTTACCCGCCCACACACTACATCCGCAAAGTGCCCCAGAGGAAGATCCACTTCTTCACCTTCCTGCAGATGATGCAGCTGCTGGTGCTCTGCATGTTCGGCATGTACCCGATGCCGTACATCAAGATGATCTTCCCTCTGCTCATGATCATGCTAATTCCAATCAGGTACGACCCCGCGGACATTTTGTCCCAGAACGTGATTTAAACCGGGGGCGGACGCTGTGTGTTTCCGTTGTTGTCGACACCGCTCATCGAAAAACAACAGCACGTTCGGTCAGAATAAAGTCGACAACTGTAGTTTTCTCAATTTCCTAATTCATTTAAATTTCATTCAATTGAATATTTTTCATCTATAACGAGGTTGAATGTGTTCAGCTGGAAACATCTGGCGGTTCGGTGGAGATACGAATGTGTTTGTGCTGCAGGTCATCTGCTCCGTCTCACTCCACCCGATGTGTGAAAACAGTGGGCGCTGCATTATAAATGATATTTGGGAATTCACCGAATAATAAAATCACTTTCCTCGTCTCCGTTTGGCGCATGAAACGAGTAAAATATCTCCAATACAAAATGTTGCTTTGCACTCTGTTCAACTTTAAAGAAAGCAAACCTTCTTCATTCATTTAGTACTTTTGAGTTTGAGCATCAATGTTTGTGACAATTTGGTTTGATTACATAAGGTCTATATGCTTTAACTAAAGAATCAGTTTTTTCTTATTCATCAGTTTTCAGATTGTTTTTACCTAACCCGGGTTTCCTGAAACACTTTACCGCAGCTTCTACACATCAGGGTTAAAGAACCGAGCAGCATGCGAGCCTGATCGACAGAATTCACTAAACGACTGCTCAGCTTTTGCACAAACGAGACGAAAAAGAAACCGGAACTCTCCACGGCACCGAGATGCACCGAGATGCACCGGGATGCACCGAGATGCACCGAGATGCACCCGAGATGCACCGGGATGCACCGAGATGCACCGGGATGCACCGAGATGCACCGAGATGCACCGAGATAATAATAATAATATTAAACATTTTATTTATAAGGCGCCTTTCAAGGCACCTTTCAAGACACTCAAGGTCGCCGGATGAACATGTATTGTTTTCCAGAAAGACACACATCACCAAATATTAATAACCCTTTCCGGGATCTTCACAGAAAGAAAAGTCAGGAAATAAATAACACTATTTATGAAATAAATAATAACCAAATACCCCTCTCTGGGTTCTTCACACAGAAAAAGTCTAGGATTTGCGTGGCCAGACTGAAAAAATAAATCATAATGCGTCTCTGGTATTGTTCAGGGGGCCGGGCCAAATGTGGAGGCGGGCCGGATCCGGCCCGCGGGCCGTAGTTTGGGGACCACTGTCATTTTGCAGTCGATACACAGTATAATCATCAATTCCCCCGCGCAGGTCTCCGCTGCCGCTGTTCACACTGAGGTGGATCTCGATCTCTGGTTCTAGTGAGGAGGAAGTGATGAATCTAATCCGATGAGATCTGTCGTTCGGATGGTGTTTTGTTTTGCCTGTTTTCTTTCTCAGCGCCGGTCTGACGTGCAATCTGTGTGCTCTGTGTTTAGGAACAACGTGCTTCCTCACATCATTGAGGCCAAATACTTGGACATAATGGACGCCCAACACATGTAGCTACAGATGGAGACGAGTTCTGGATCTACAAATAGACGTCTGGAATTCAAGAGAAATGTAAAAAAAAGGGATAAAGAAAAGAAATGAGGATTTAAAAAACAACAACAACATATTTTTCAATGCAAAACTGTACGAAAGCAAAAAGGAGAAAATAACGACTGCTTTGATTTCCATATCTGATCAGAAGATTCTTACAGGTGACGCACTGGAAATGGTGGGAAGTCGCGTGAGACAGAGAGATGAGGGCCGTGTGGGAAATATTTCCAACCGTGGACCGACTGCATCTCTCTGGGGGAAAATTCTACCGGGAAAAAAAATTAGATAAATAACAGGAGCGTCCAGAACTCTCCGTCCCCCCCCCCCCCCCCCCCCGTTTGACCCCGTCAGCTAGTTCAGTGCCATAAATATATACCTCCATGTTCTCCTCTCACACCGTCACATTTTATGGTCACATTTGACAATATCCTCACATGCGCTAGGGGAAAGTGCTTAACGCACTCACTAATACTGTCTAAAGGTGCGTTCACACCAAAAGCGAAACTATTTTTCGCGTGGCCCAAAAGTCGTGAGTTTACTCGCTCGACCGTTCGCCGTGTTCTCGCCACGAGGGTCGAGACGCTCCGCGAGGGGCGGGGCTTATCTCCGCGTCTCGTCTCCCTAAAGACCGTTATCATCTCCTCCATCCACCAGAATAACTCACCACTAGTTCTGCTTTATACTTGTCGTGGACGTCCCACACACTGACGCCCTCGTGTTTGGGTTGATGACATCACCCGTAGGCTCACTCAGCTCGGTCACTTTCACCGATGAAGTCACCGTTACGCCTGAAAGACTTCCGCTTCCAGCTACGAGAGAGAACTCAAGAGCTGATTGGCCCGAGTTGCGAGATGACGCCTCAAAGTTGAAATATTTAAAATGAAAAAAAATAGTTTTGCTTTTGGTGCCCACATCGCGTCGCCCCAAACGCCCCAAACGTGTCGCCCGGGAAAATATCGCGTCTATCGCAGCCACACGCGTCTGTACGTTGACTTCTCATGGGATTCGGTCGCGTGAAAAAATAGTTTCGCTTTTGGTGTGAACGCAGATTTAGTCGTACAAATGCTGCCGATGTTCATTGTAGAGCACGTAGAAAGACGTAACGGCACAATGTCAGTTCCAATATCTTTCTTTTGACGCTTTGCACTCGCATTGTGTTTTTACGCTGTCATTCGGGTCAATTCTACATACTTACGCTGTGTTGATAAGTACTTAAGTACTTCTCCGTGGATCAATTAATTAGAAAGAAAGCTGCATTTAAGTAACTGCAGAGTAAATCTGTCCCTTTTTGTCAATCTGTCATGTGCGGTGTCGACACCTTTACATTCCTCCACCGTTTAGCTGTGATTCCCCCTTTTTTATGAAGGACACGTGCATATTTAGTTTCTAAGTCATTCCAACAGTGTTCATGAAGCCAGAAAAAGGAAGGTGTGTGTGCGTGTGTGTTTGTGTGTGTGTGTGTGTGTGTGTCTGCACTAATCTGTTCTTCAGCTAGCTTCCTGCCAGCTCTTTCCAAGTACTCAGCCGAAATAATAATAAAACACATTCCACAGGTGTATATGTAATTCTTTAGAACAACAGCACAAACCAAAACATATATTGAAATCTTTATCAAATTATGAATATATTATATTATATTATGGAATTATACAAAAAAAGTATTTTAGTTTGAATTCAAATAGAATATTTATTTATCATGATGACAGTTTTATCTTTTAATTACTAAATGAGAATGTTGTGTGTTGAACCCGAAGTTGAAAGTAAACTGTATTTCTCTGTTTGCTCCTCTACATTCCACAGTTACTGATTCTTGTATTTTGAGTGTCTCGTCTCTCACCCGATGTTTACATATCAAAGTCCCTTCCAGCTTCACGTCAAAGTCCAACACAGTTCTAAAGCATTGCTCGTAAAGACGAAAGTCAGGTAAACGTAAAAAAGTAAACGAGAAAAAGAAAAAAATTGTGATCTTAGGATTCAACAAAATGCATTTATTTTGTATTTTGGTGAACACGTGTTCAGAAATGAGTTTTAGAATAATCCGGTCTTGTTTTCTATTTAGATGTTATGATTAGATCAATGCTTGCAAACGTTGTCATGTAATAATAATCCAGACGTCTGGAACGAGTATCTTGTTTGTAACACAAAAAACACAACAACAAAAAACGTACATTTCTAAGCAAGCGCTGTTTTGCGTAAAGCATGACTCATCTGGGTTTTTGATAGTGTTATAACGGTGGACATGTATCCTACACAACGCGGAGAGAAAAAAGTAGCAAGTCAAACAGGAACTTCTCAATGAACTGAATGCAACGCTCAATATTCAGCAATACTGTGTATAAAAATACAACTTCACGGGCGAGATACAGGTTTCCCAGTGAAAGCGTCGACGGGCCGGCCGCATCTTTAAAACGCGTCAGTACATCCTCGTGGTTAAAAAAGAAGAAGAAAAGAACTGCTCTGAGCTGATTCAACTATCACACATCAAAAAATTAACTTTGGATTTTTATTTCTTGCTTTCCCAAAATCCAAATGGCAGCTCCCTCGTGCAGTTCTGTTCGACTTTGTCTTACAGATGTGAGAAAGATGTCCAATTTGAGCAGATGTCTCACGCCGAGATAGCGAGGCACGAAAGGAAAGCTTGACGGCATTAGCATAATCCTTGGGTTACGGCTTACTGGTGGAGAGGAGAGAGATCGTGAGGTATGAAGTAATATGTACAGTTTGCAATGCAGAGTTTAGTTTTTATCAAGTATCCATTCTAATCCATGGCAAGGTATTAGTTTCCAACTTTGGACCGAGTACAGAGATTTAACCATTCTTCTTCTTCTTCTTATGTGACAGTATTGTTGTTGTTCCTCGATATCTTCTCTGTGCTGATGATCTTTGGAATAGCAGCAAACTTCCCTCAGAGGACGTGACGTTGGCTTCAGAGTGATAAACACACGACTCTGTTTGTGAAACCTTGACTCCCCCTCGTGAATTGGATTTGTTTGAAAATTGCGTACCGTGGTGTTTCTTTCTTTCTTTCCTTTTCCTGATTTCATATAGCCTCCTTTTTCTAATCATGAATGTAAGGTGTGGATTTTTATATAGCATAATAATTTAGGTGTCAAACAGAATCTGTAATTTTGTCAAAAAGATCGGCTATATTTGTAAGCTGTAATATGTAAAAAATTAGAAAAAAATGGTTATAAAACTGAATGTGTTGGTTTACTATAGTATATATATATACTGTACACTGAAAAAGAGAGACTATCTCAAGCTGTTTGCCAAATAAAAAGTAGTAGTGGTGTAAATATGTGTGTGCGTGTGTTCATTGAGGTGTCCGTGACACACTGAGCGCCACACCTCCAACCACGGTGTTGTCTAGCCTCTAATTGTTGTCGTTTTTGTCGTTGCTTTGTCTGTTTGTGGTCATTTTGTGTCTTTGTTGTTGTTTTGTTGTCATTTTGTCTGTTGTTATTGTGTGTCACTTTGTGGTTATTGTGTGTCTCCTTTTGGTCATTTTGTGTCTGTTGTTATTTTGTGTTTGTTTGGTTGTGTGTCTCTGTTATTATTTTGTGTCTCTTCATAGTTAATCTTCATCTCTTTGTTGTTGTTTTGTGTCTTTGTAGTTAATCTTCATCTCTTTGTTGTTTTGTGTCTCTTTGTAGTTAATCTTCATCTCTTTGTTGTTTTGTGTCTCTTTGTAGTTAATCTTCATCTCCTTGTTGTTTTGTGTCTCTTTGTTGTCCTTTTGTGTCTGTGGTTTTATGTCGCCCTGTAATAGTTTTTGTCTTTTTGTAGCTGTTTTGTTTTTGTCTCTTTGTTATTGTTTTGGTCTTTTTGTGTGTGTTTTTGTTGTTGTTGCCCTTCTGGTTTCTTTCTAGACATTTGGTTATTTCGTGGTCATTTTGAGTCTCATGGTTCGTGAGGGTCTCTTCCAGTGACCTTTGCTCAGTAAAGGTCAGGGGGGCCTTTTACACTTTTGGCCTGTTCCCATGCAGTCATCCATCCAACAGTTTGTTGGACATGTCGGACCACAGTAAAATATTTAAATGACTTAATTACAAATTAATGTTGTTGATTCCCTTGCGCTATCGCCATGACCACATTTCTATTATTTCCATTATAACACAAAAGGTAAATGGGTCTAAAACACTCAACAATAAACTCTCTCTCATATATAAAAGACATATATTCCAAATAAGTGGAACTTCGAAAATTACTAGCACTGAGTTTTGCACTTCAAAACCTTTCACCGACCATTATTTGCCTTTTCCTTTAATGAAAAAGGTTGGATTTTTTTTGGACAAATGTGTTTTTTTATTCCCCAAAGTAAGGACACACCAGAGAACACGGGATGAACAGTATAAAGGGAAGAGAGGTGACTCATGGGTGAAAAGTCTCAAATTGAATCCTCTGCACCAGCTCCCTCTGATGCCTCTCCCAAAGCTGAGATGACAACGGCACCCTTTGTTGTCCACAAGAAGAACTATCAAGATCCAATTGGCAGATAGACTGTAATGAAATCGACAGAGCACACGTGCAGCCCTCCAGAGAATTAATCCTTTGTATTGTGGACACTTTAATCTTGCACCAACTTCAGGCCAAACATGTCAACTTTACACGGAAGAAAGCTCATGACCTAATGCAAAGGTTGAGCACGTGAACATTGCTGAGCTCAGTCACGCTCCCAAAGGGATGAACCTTTATGGTCTGACCTCTTGTCTTCTCCTCTGGCGCCCCCCTCAGGATAAACTATAGAAGTGCAGCTCCACCACTCATCCGTGTGAAAATGCATTGTGGTATTTTAAATGGACTTTATTAGATATAGTGAGACTGAAACCATCCTCAAAAGGCCATGCAGCAGACCGGGGGGCCCCTGTGGCGTCGCGCCTGCGCAGACAACACGAGATCTCACACGCTCCAGACTGGACAGGTGATTAGTTGTCAACCATATGGAAAGAAAATGTAATCAGTTAAAGATGAACACTTAACCGTGACAATACACACATCCTCATGGTAAATAATGAGTCATACATGTTGCTCATAACTTTTTACATCGTGAATTCGACTAATTATCTGATAATTGTGACAAAACATGGACATGTTATTATTTTCAACTTATTCTTACACACTAACTCACTTCCTGATGCAGAGGGGAAACCTGACCTGCCGTCTCTCTCTGTCTGTCTGTCTGTCTGTCTGTCTGTCTGTCTGTCTCTCTCTCTCTCTCTCTCTCAGGAGATGCTCTGTTTTTAACTTATGAGTTGTTTTCTTGACTAATGTTTTCTTGTTTATGCTTTTTTTGTATTTGCATGATTTAGTTTTGTAAGTTTTTTTGATGAACAGTATAACTGTAACCTGATTGAAAAATAAAGACACCTAGACAATCTCTCTCTCCCCCCCCCCTCTCTCTCTATCCCCCCTCCCTCTCCCCCCTCTCTCTCTCTGTGGGCCGGGTCATGAGGCTCCAGGGGTGGGTCTCCTTCAGGAAGCTCGCAGCCGGCTTCTCCTCTCCGACTCCCCGCAGCCCGACCCGCGCGCGCCCGCTCCGCCAGTCCGCCGCTAGCATGGCCGAGGAGGCGAAGAAGCTGGCCGCTCACGCCGCCGTGGACAACCACGTCCAGGTAGAGTGGCCCGCGGCCCGCGGCCCGGTCGGCCGACATGCCCACGCGCGTTCAGCGAGCTGGACGTTCGCACCAGCTCGGTCGCTTCTCGCCGCGAGAGCCTGATGCTAGCTGATGCTGCTTGCTAACGGTTTGCAGGTTGCCTAACTCGCACGGTTCTGGATTTAGCTCGGTGTTCTGCGCGCTTTGCCCCGGGATAGTGGGCTATATTATTAGGGTCCGAGCGACAGACGAAGTCTGACCGAGAGGAACCTATTCAAATTGTTAGGGGTATTATTCTTCTTCTGGATTTTTATTTTAGAACATTGGGGGCATATTGGGGGTATGTATCATATCCCAAAACTCACCAAATTTGGCAAGCTTGTCAGGCTTGGTGAAAATAGACGGATGACACCGACCTCGAAATTCGGCTTTCAAAAATTGCTCTCTAGCGCCACCTGGAAGTTTGACCGGCGACGCCCCTCACCCAGTATGGTCAAATGACTAGCTTTTATTTTTCCCAAGTCCACTTGGACCTGCTCTACAAAAAAGCCTCTCAGGACCCTAAGCTCCGCCTACTTAAATTTCCCGCCATATTTTTTTTGGTGAAAAACACATCAGTGGCGTTTGCTCCGACATACGGGGTCCAATTCAAACCAAACCTATTGGAGATAATGATCATGGAAGCTATATCATCTAAGATCTATCATCCTTTTCCAAATATATTATTGTGCTAAGCATCTATGGCCCCGCGAACATTTTAGGGGCGTGTCCTGTTTTGTAATGCTCATAACTTCAACACTATTGGGAGAAAAAAATAACAGACTGTCAGGATATGTGCAGAAGGGAGCCTGAAACATTCACAGCAAATTTCGTGCAATTTGAACCGTAGGGGGCGCTACAATAATTCACCAAAGTTGGGCGTTTTTGGCGTTTTTCGCTTGATTTGGCCAGTTTCCACTTTTTCCCCTTCGATTATTTCTCCCACAAAACGCCAACAGAATCGGCTAAAAATCAGTTTTATAGAATCTCAAGACTTGAATAATGAACACTGTGAAAAAAAACGGACTTTTCGTCGGTAGGATATTTCCGTTTTTTTACTGCCAATAATTTTTTACTTTCTGTGATTTCTTTATGTTAAAAACTATTGCTTAATCTTATCCAATACTTCCCCAAAAAATCATGTGTGATGCCAGTCAAGGCCTGAACACATTCACACGAAGAAACAAGCACATTTCTTCCAGGAACACCTATTGATCACCTATTGAAAAGTAAAATAACCAAATTTTCCTGCCCAAAATAATGTGAGCTCCTACGGCTGCCTATAAACCAGTTGGCTCATAGCTCAACATGTTAAGTGTAGGTCTGGAGACCTGGAGATGCGTGTTCGATTCCAAGACAAGGAATTTCATTTATTTTTTTACATTGAATTTACATGAGGTGATTAAATATGTTGTACGGCGACCTTGAGTGCCTTGAAAGGCGCCTTATAAAATTAATGTATTATTATTATTATTATTATCTATACTTCACGCAGGGACACACGACGCATGAATATGTTCACGTAGTTAAAGCGCCACCTAGTGGCTCAACTGGACTTCCTTCAGTCCGCCCCAAATTTGTTTGACTAGCCCATTATTTAGAATGGAATAAGAACTCTCTCTTTTTCTCTCTCTTCTCTCTGTCTCCTCTCTCTTCTCTCTCTCTCTCTCTCTCTCTCTACTGCCCTCCTCGCTGGTCTGATACGGATCCGTATTGCCCTATTACGTCATTTTCAAAATGAGCTATATTGATAGACAGCCAAGAGCAGTGGTCCTCAAACTAAGGCCCGCCTCCACATTTGGCCCGGCCCTCTGAACAATACCAGAGAGGCATTATGATTTTTTTTTCAGTCTGGCCACGCAAATCCTAGACTAGCCCGTTATTTAGAATGGAATAAGAACTCTCTCTTTTTCTCTCTCCTCTCTCTCTCTCTCTCTCTCCCTCTCTCTACTCTAACATAACTAACGTCAGTAAACAGCTGGTCGAGGCTTTTAAATCACGGATTTCGTGAGTTTTTGTTTATAGGGACACATGATGCATGAATATGTTCATGTAGTTAAAGCGCCACCTATTGGTGGAACTGGACTTTGTCGAATCTGCCCCAAACTTGTCGTGCTCGTTACAAGTCGCGGCCCGAGTCGAGTCCGACCGGCGCGCCCGCGTCCTCGGCCCGGCGGGCCGGCGTCCCGCCGGCTCCCCCGACCGGCGCGGGTGAGCGAGGACCCGTTCGACGCTGCTTGCAGCTTTAATTATAATATTAAATTGTTAAATATTATTATATTAGAGACTAATGTACCAGTTGCACCTATGTGTTCGCTAAGAAGACGTCCAGTGTGGCTTTAATGATGGTCGAATGGAAACGCACGAGCTAACGCATTGACACGTGCACGGTGCTGTATGGCACCTAATCGATATCGCATATCGGTTTACAATAATGTACCGTGATAGAGCGGGAGACCAACACAAGGACAGTTTGGGGGCATGCGATGTCAGCTACAAGAAGTAGACAGAATAATAACAATAACTTGACAACATGTTTTTATTTTATTTTTTAAGTTATGCATTAAAGTTAATTGTATTTTTTTAGGCTGTTTATGTGCGTGTTCAAGCTATAACAACACATAAACACACTTGAATACAACTCCACTGTTCCTCTTATTGTGTCCATTTCTGCTGCTTCATTTCAAAACACCGAGCTGAAGCCAAGTTATTGCAGCATTTCTTTGTTTCCTGGTCACTTTTTTGTAGAGCTTGCTGTGAAATGTTGCATCAGTTTGACTTGTTTCCTCTCCTAGAACAACCAGGTGGTTGGAGTTGGCAGCGGCTCGACCATCGTCTACGCCGTGGACAGGTTAGGTGAGCCAAACCATCATTAGATGTCTATGAAGCACTACATTACATTACATGTCGTCATTTAACCGTAGACACAGCTACAGGGAGCAATTCAGGGTCAAGTGTCTTGCTCAAGGACACATCGACTAGGGCGGGGATTGAACCTCCAACCCCCTGATTCAAAGACTGACCTGCTACCCACTGACCCACAGTCGCAGCATGCATCTGATGCCTCGGATGTAACTCCTCACCAACTGACTTGTGTCTTTCAGTGAAAATCATAATAAATACAGCAGCATTTAGATAGTTAATACCGGTGCTTACATTGTTTGTTTGTGTATTTTATTCAGTCAATCAAATCAAATACAATACAACATTATTCTATATAATATACAAAAGAGAAAGACTGAAACGGTATACAGGACTGTCTCAGAAAATTAGAATATTGTGATGAAGTTCTTTATTTTCTGTAATGCAATTAAAAAAACAAAAATGTCATGCATTCTGGAGTCATTACAAATCAACTGAAATATTGCAAGCCTTTTATTCTGATTTATTGCTGATTATGGTTTACAGCTTAAGAAAACTCAAATATCCTATCTCTAAATATTAGAATATCATGAAAAAGTATACTAGTAGGGTATTAAACAAATCACTTGAATTGTCTAATTAACTCGAAACACCTGCAAGGGTTTCCTGAGCCTTGACAAACACTCAGCTGTTATAAATCTTTTTTTTTACTTGGTCTGAGGAAATATTAAAATTTTATGAGATAGGATTTTAGAGTTTTCTTAAGCTGTAAGCCATAATCAGCAATATTAAAAGAATAAAAGGCTTGCAATATTTCAGTTGATTTGTAATGAATCCAGAATGCATGACATTTTTGTTTTTTTAATTGCATTACAGAAAATAAAGAACTTTATCACAATATTCTAATTTTCTGAGACAGTCCTGTAGGTAGAAGCAAAAAATGCTTATAAATTCCTATCCTAAATTGAAATCAAAATAAATCAGAAAATTTATATAAAATAAAAAACAGAATATATTTATATATACTACCACATACATCTTCCATATAAATACGTTTTTAATTACATTTATAACTCTCAAGAATTGTTTTATAAATAATTCCCTTGAAAACCAAATAAGAGTTCACCATTCTTACATCCATTTCAACATTATTCCATAATTGGACTCCTACAACAGAAATACATCTTCTTTTAATCCCTTTTTTAGCCTTTTGTTCCGTGAACTTACAAACATCTCTCAAATCATATTTACACTCATGTATTGAAAATAAAGGTTGTACACAGTCTGGCAGTGACTTCACTTTAGCTCTGTACATTGTCTGCATTAATACGTTTGAGTCGTGTTAACCTGCAGGAGTCTGCGGTCTGCTGCCATTAACATTGTGCACATGTTTCTTCCAGCTGAGCGAGTGCGTCAGGAGAAACTCCACATTGTGTGCGTGCCCACCTCCTTCCAGGTTGGTGCTTCTCGTCGTCGTCTTAATGCTCTACACGCATCATTTGGCATTACGACGGTCTTCTCGTCTTCATCGTTTATTTTATTTATTCAGAGTGACTTGCAAGAGAGGACAGTAGGAAGTCTCTACACCTTCTGCCGGAAACTAAAAACACATCTTTTCCGACTATATATGGATTAAAACATAGATTAGTACTTCAGTGGCTCTTAACAGGGTTCGTACGGTCATGGAAAACCTGGAAAAGTCATAGAATTTTAAAATGGTCACTTACAGGCCTGGAGAAGTCATGGAAAAACTTAAATCATAAAAGTTTTGGAAAAGTCATGGAAATGTGTTAAAATCACATGTTCATTTACGCCGAGTTTGAAATAATTAATATATTTTGTAATGAAAGATGCTCAAAATATAAGCCAGCAATAGCTCTCAATACGCAACATTTTCTACAGTTTTCATGTTAATACTGAGATTTTAGTTTGGTCATGGACATTTGGTTTAAAGTCATGGAAAAGTCCTGGAAATCCATTGATCAAAATGTGTAAGAACCCTGTCTTAAATGGCTCTTATTATGGTACTTTTGTAGTTTGACTATGTTGAGGAAATGTTGCTTTCTGTATTCTTGTTGTTCTTAGTTTGTACTCTAGGTTGATGCACTTATTGTAAGTCGCTTTGGATAAAAGCGTCTGCTAAATGACATGTAGTGTCATGTAAAGATGCATTCATCATAAATGTTTTCAAGTATTAGTAGTAACAGGCGGGCCTTTTCTAAAATATAGATGTATGCTTGTCCTCCCACAGGCTCGGCAGCTGATTCTGCAGCACGGCCTCACGCTGTCGGACCTGGACCGGCACCCAGAGGTACGGCGAGCTCGGCACGAATGCATCTGAAGAAAAAAAAGTGCGACTGTGGGTCAGTGGGTAGCAGGTCAGTCTTTCAATCAGGGGGTTGGAGGTTCAATCCCCGCCCCAGTCGATGTGTCCTTGAGCAAGACGCTTAACCCAGAGTTGCTCCCTGTAGCTGTGTCTACGGTGTGTGAATGTAACAAATGTAAGTCGCTTTGGATAAAAGCCTCAACTAAAATGACATGTAATGTAATGAAAGCCGGTTAAACGAGGAAGGGCCTCAATGTGTCGGCTCTCCAGCTGGGTTCCTACGGTCATGGAAAAGTCCTGGAATTTTTAAATGGTCATTTCCAGGCCTGGAAAAGTCCTGGAAAAAACTTAAATCATAAAAGTTTTGCAAAAGTCATGGATATTTGTTATCATCACATGTTCATTTATGCGGAGTTTAAAATATTTAATATGTTTTTTAAAGAAAGACGCTCAAAATATAAGCCGGCGTCCGCTCTCATTACGCAAAATGTTCTAAAGTGTTCATGTTTATACCGAGATTTCAGTTTGGTTTTCGAAATTTGGTTTAAAGTCCTGGAAATCCATCGGTCAAAATGTGTAAGAACCCTGTCCAGCGTAGTGGAAAATGATGCCCGAGCAACTCCACAAATGACGATGCGTGAATAGTTTGTTTTTGCTTTTATCGTCCACCGTAATAAGTTCTGCGTTGCTTCCACGCAGCTGGACGTGGCGATCGACGGAGCGGACGAAGTGGACGCGGACCTGACGCTGATAAAAGGCGGCGGGTGAGTCCGGCCGGATGCCGGCGGCAGGGCTCGGCCGGCGCCTCCCCTGGTTTCTGTCTCACGCTCGCCCTCCTCCCTCTGTCTCACAGCGGCTGCCTGACGCAGGAGAAGATTGTCGCCGGCTGCGCCAAACACTTCGTTGTCATCGCCGACTACAGGTTTGAGTTTGCCGATTTAACTCGAGGGGCGGAGTTTAATGCTGGCCAAAGTGTTTCTGCCGGCCCTCAAAGGGGAAACGGATGAAACTCTACGTATTGGCTGTTTTCTTTAGAAGCTGCGGCTTTCTGCCTTGTAAGACATTTGAATTAGACTGTCAATTATACAATTAACTAAAGTCTTATTTAGTCAATGAGTCTTTCTTTTGTACTTGATCATTAAAGCGGTGCCTTCCGTGTGATTCTTAATGGAGAGTCTTATTTTTAAAGAGCCGTCGGTTTACACCAACCTATCGATGGGTCGTGTTCATCGACGAGCAACTTATTTAGTCTCGTCTTTTAGACTTACGATCCAGCTTTTTGAACACTTAACAAATGGCAGGACTCAGCCAGTATTAGCCAACAGCAAGATGCTCATGAATACTACATGGTGCCATCATTGATTATACACGGCTATGTCGCATTGGACCCGATGATACACAGTACCATAGCGATTGTAAAGTTGCGTTTTACAGAGGTGTGTTTGAGGTGGAAAATAACCTAAAGCTATGGGTACATTAAAGATGGACACATAATTAAAGGGCAATGTCTCCCATTTTATTGATAAAAAACAATAAATAGATAGATAAATAGATATAGATATATACTTTATTAATCCCCAAGGGGAAATTTGTCGTCACAATAAACTAAACATATGAGAATGAAATATAAAAAACAGTGATGAAAGATATAGATGTATACAAGTAAAACATAAAATACAAAATGAAGTATATATATGTATATAAAATGAAACATATATGTATATATATATATATATATACACACACACAAACAAATATAATACAATGACTGTGCAAAGTATACAAAGTAAAATATAAAATAAAATACATGCCACCACATACTATACACGCGTGCCATTACACGACGGCGAACAATGAGACGGCATGTCTTTCTTTTCTTTTTCGGAAAAGCTGAGGACGGTCGGCAAAAGCTTCGGACCTCGATGCCGCGTCTCCCCTGCGATCGCTCGCTGTGAGCGCCGGGCCGCCCCGCCCCATTGCAGTCTGCGTGCAGGCAGCATGTGCGCTCTATTTTAATTAAGTTTCGAGACGAGGAATATTCAAAATCTTATCATTTTTAACGTTCGGGTACCGCTGTAGCTTTTTAGTGTCGATACACCGTGCAACATCAAAACGGGGGTCTGTAGTTTACTCTGCGTGTTTGTGAGGGGTCTTGAAAAACAGCCCAGATTTGGTTCTTATCTTCTTCTTCCTCTCAGGAAGGACTCCAAGGCTCTGGGCCAGCAGTGGAAGAAGGGAGTTCCCATTGAGGTGATCCCCATGGCGTACGTTCCCGTCTCCAGGACGATAGCCAAACGCTTCGGAGGGGAGGCGATCCTGCGGATGGCTGTCAGCAAAGCGGTAGGTTCTTTGTTTTACTCTCAGCTTTCCGTTATTCTTCCTCCTGGGTGTATTTCAGAATGTTTGTTTTCATACATTACTGTTGGATCCCTCTGGCTCCAGTTCCAGGGGCTTGTTTTTTAACTTTTAACCACGCAGGAAAAACGCAAGAAAAACGCGCCGCGCGGCATTTAAACTGTGCCACAGGGAATCAATGGTTTTTGAGAGGCGCGTCTGATGTGATCGTGCCCAAAGTATATATTTAACAATATTTGCTTTGCCTCACTTGGTCACTAAATAACTTCAAAAGGCCACATCCTGTCAAAGTTTACCTTTCAACTGGTCTAGATAAAGGCGTGAGGTTCTGCTTCTCAAGGCTGTGAACAGCGAGACTCGGATCAGTTTGAAATACAACGGGTGTTTCTAGCTTTTGTTGTGACCTCTTTGTCGTCGGAGTGCACGAGACATTCAACAAGGTCGTGGCCACGCTGCTGATACTTTGGAAAAGCTGCGATCAATCATTTTGGGCGGCTTTAGCTCAGTGGGGTAAGAGGGCCGTCCCATTAGTTGCAAGTCGAAGTGTCCTTGAGCAAGGCACTGAACCCCCAGTTGCTTCCCGGGCGCTTCACCGCAGCCCACTGCTCCTTAATAACTAAGGATTCAAGATTCAAGATTCAAGATGTTTTATTTGTCACATACACACACAGGGTGTGCAGTGAAATGAAAGTGGCAATGCTCAGCAGGAATGTGCAAGGGCAACAAGTACACACTATTTACAAAAAAAAAACAACACAATATTTACAGTAAGTGTGTGTGTGTGTGTGTGTGTGTGTGCCTAAGAGGGGCAGTTGTGTGGGTCTATGTGGGGGTCCTGGTGAGGTCGGAGTTCACAATCCTGATGGCCTGAGGAAAGAAACGCCTCCGTCTCAGTCTCTGTTCTGCAGCGTGACTACGGAGGCGCCTGCCTGACCGCAGCAGCTGAAACAGTCTGTTGTTGGGGTGGTGAGGATTTCATGATCCCTGCGGCTCTGGTTCTGCACCTCCTGGTGTACAAGTCCTGCAGGGTGGGGGAGTGGTTCCAATGTGCGCGCAGCGAACGCACTACTCTCTGCAGAGCCTTCCTGTCCTGAGCGAGCAGTTGCCAAACCAGGCTGTGATGCTTCCTGTCAGGACTCTCTACGCCTACAGCTCCAGAGTAGAAGGACTGAAGGATCCTCTGGGAAACTTTAAATTTCCTCAGCTGCCTGAGGTGGTAGAGGCGCTGCCTTGCCTTTCTCACCAGAGTGTCTGTGTTTGTTGACCATGTCAGATCCTCGGTGATGTGGACTCCAGGTATTTATACCCGCCACCCTCTCCACAGTAGTCCCGTTAATCCCCAGTGGTGAGTACGCCTCTGTTGTTGTACCTCCTAAAGTCCACAATCAGCTCCCTAGTTTTGGTGACATTCATGATGAGGCTGTTGTCCTGGCACCAGAGTGACAGATCAGCAACTTCCTCCAGGTAGGCCTTCGCCGTTGTCGGAGATCAGGCCCACCACCACTGTGTCATCCGCAAACTTGATGATGGTGTTGAGCTGAACCTGGCCACACAGTCATGTGTGTACAGGGAGTACAGTAGGGGCTGAGGACGCAACCCTGGGGGATCCTGTGTTCAGGGTGAGGGATTTGGAGGTGTTCGCCCACCCTGACCACCTGTGGCCTGGCGGTCAGGAAGTCCAGGATCCAAGCACACAGGGGGTGTTCAGTCCCAGCTCAATCAGCTTGCCGCCAGTCTGAGGGACTATGGTGTTGAAAGCTGAACTATAATCAATGAACAGTAGTCTCACATAGCCCCCTCTGGCTGTCCAGAGAGTGTGGTGTGCAGTACCTGGGAGACAGCATCATCCGTGGGTCTGTTTGGGCGATAAGCAAACTGCAGCGGGTCCATGGAGGAAGGGAGGAAGGCAGATGTAGTCCTTTATCAGCCTCTCAAAGCATTTCATGACCACCGAGGTGAGGGCCACCGGTCGGTAGTCATTCATACATGCTGGAGAAGCATTCTTGGGCACAGGGACAATAGTGGATCTCTTGAAGCAGGCGGGGACCACGGACTCAGCCAGGGAGAGGTTGAATATTGTGGTGAACACTGGAGCTAGCTGGTTAGCACAGGTCTTCAGTACTCGCCCAGATATGCCATCTGGACCTGCAGCTTTCCTGGTGTTCACCCTCAACAGAGCCCTCCTCACACTGTGCTCGGTCACAGAGAGTGTGTGTTAAATGCAGAGAACTAATGCATGAGTTAAATGCAGAGAACTAATTTCCCCTTGGGGATTAATAAAAGTGTATATTCTATTCTATTATCACAAGATGTTAATTGTGTTAATACTCTTTGTTATGAACACGCTTCTGTGATTTATGAACCTCTTGGTGTTAGAACACCATTTGTTTTTATTGTTGTGACCGAGTTGTTTTGTCGTCCTGGCTCTCAGGGTCCCGTGGTCACCGACAACAGCAACTTCATCCTGGACTGGAAGTTTGAGCGCGCTGAGAACTGGAAGGAAGTCAACACCGCGATCAAGATGATTCCAGGTGAGGAGCCGGCCATCGGCTTATGAGGACCGGAGCGGCTGTCGGCGGTTGGTTGTTGTTTTTTCAACCGATGAACAGAAGTTACAATATATTTAACTCGGGAGTGACGTAGAGACGCGGTATACGGCTCTAGAGGCAGTGGCCTTTCAATCACCGTGGAGCCCCCGCCCTAAAGCATACCCTGCTTTATGGCCTATTTGACTCTAAATGGACCATAATTTGCTAAATTTATGCAGGTTTTAAGACATTTCCACATCGGTTTTACTCGTCGGAACCAGAGGTTGCCGTCTGCATACAACCTCCGACAAATGGGACGCGGTAGTGAGAGACGCTTAAATTGGACAACAAGCAAGCTGGGATAAGAAAATGTTGGTTGTGTTTATAATGTGCTTCTAAATTAAAACATTGGTAACTAGAACGGGCACTCGGTAGAGCGCATACCTTCGCATATCACAAGATTGGGCATTGAATTATGAACATTTTGGCATTAGTTGCATGCCAATTGGATAGACATTTACCACGCTATGGTAAAAAGAAGATTTTGACCTTTTCATGACATTGACCTTTGACCCGATCGATCCCAAAATCTAATCAAATGGTCCCCGGATAATAAACAATCATCCCACCAAATTTCATGCGATTCGGTTAAATACTTTTTGAGTTATGCGAGTAACACGCATACAAATAAATAAATACACGACGATCAAAACATAACCGTTCGCATTTTCAATGCGAAGGTAATCATTTTGTGTTTGTGTGTGTGTGTCCTCTTCAGGTGTGGTGGAGACGGGGCTTTTCGTCGGCATGGCCGAGCGGGCCTACTTCGGGATGGAGGACGGGACCGTGCAGGTTCGAGGTCCTCCGGTCAACTGAGGAGTCTGTCGTCATCCTCGCCTCCTCCACCAATCGCCTCACTTCACCCCAAAGTGCCGTTTTCGTTTTCCACCCGGCTGCATTTGGTCGGAGCTGCACAACTGGACACAAAACTGTCACCGGGAAGTTTTCACAGATCAAAAGAAGTCACTGCTGAGGATCACTTGGTGTTTCTCATCCTGCAAGCGGCGCTTCCGTCACTGAGTTTTAAAGTGCCTGATGAGGACAGTCGAGTGCATCCGATGTCTGTGTTGGTGCTCAGTTGGTCTCACTGTGAATGTTTTCTCTTCCTGAACGTCTGCAGAGCTGTGGTTCCCAACCAGCTCGGTGAATCGCTGCAGATTGAAACTACGGTGTGCCTTGAGATTATATTTTACGCCTAATTAAGATAAATTATGCAATTAAAGTTACATTTAAGCGATCATACGTCGAACCGTTGTCCTCTGCTGCAAATTAACACGTGTCCACGCCGTCGAGTAATTGGGCTTTTCAAGAAATGTTTTTCAACTGGGGGAAAAAAACAACAAATGTATGAGATCTTTGGCAATTAAGGGAAACCCTGTGGTGCACGTATGAAACTTCCATTATTTGGTTACCGTGTGACAATTATCCCGCGTCGCCTACACGTCTGACGGCACGGAGGCTGTAATGAATATCATTTAGATGCTATTGGCCTTTATTTTCTCCTTCTCAGCATCGTACTGATTTGTTTGTTCAGCCGCTTCGCCGACACGTTTGCATCCTCTTTTACCCGGAATTGCATTTGCTGAAGCGTTCTGGACGGTCGGTTCGGCGGGTTTAATTTAACGTGCGTGTTCTCTCACGGGAGATTTCTTAAAGGCACAGTCTCAAATCTGGCTTGGATATCATATGGGATATAGGTTTCAATGTGCTCTTTCCTTCAGTCGGGAGACGGGAGCTGTTGAGTTTCTGTTCTTAGACTAGTCGATGGACGTCCGGTAGCTAAAGGTCCACAGCCTCGCTGTGTCACAGAAAAACAAACCACTGACTGTTCCTTCATGCATGCACCTCCCTCCACTTTTGTGCCTGTGTGTTACTCTGTTGTACACGATCGTGTTCCTCACATGAGCCGTCTGTTCACACACTTGAGTCATCAACTCTATTTGAGACACAGCTGTAGAGAGACCGTTTGAGGAAATGATGATGGGCAGGTGTGCGATAAAATCGAATGTTGCTCAAATCGGAACCAACAGCAACATGAGTACGTTTTATGTGCCTTGTCACGCCAACGATCCTATCATAATTACATCTTCTTTCAAAGCATAAAAAAAAAATTGGAAGTCAGTTTTAAGTCTCTAGTGTGGAACTGGTGTTGAATTGTCTGACATACTTTACGACCATTTTTATTAACCCTCCTCTTACCTTTAGGGTAAATTTGCCCCCATTCAATGTTTAACTTCTCGAAACAAATTACTAACATAATTTTTTTGGCTTCACATTCCATGACTTTTCCTAAATTATTGGGGACAACTGGGTAAACAAAATTCACATATGTTTTAAATATCAGTACACAACTTGTACGCATCGGTGTTCTTTGGTGTCAATTTGATATAAAAAAAGATGTACTTAGAAGTAATATAAAGCCATTAAAGCACCAAAAATATATCTCTTTCCAAGTTGAGGTCAATCAGTGAGATTTTAATGGTGATCTGCATATTTCGCCAGTCGTGAACAAGTATTCCGGATGTATCGGGGGGGCTTTTTATTTTTATTTAATGGGCTATTTAGGTAGTCAACAAACAAACAAAGTACCTGACACTTAAACTTGGGAACAATTGTGAATTCTAATAATTTTCTGGAGGTTTTAATTGCTGGGGTCAAATTGACCCCGAGGGTAAACGATGTTGGTACATTTGAAGGTAACTGGAGGGTAAATTAGTTTGAAAATTGTGATTTATTTTTGTAAACCTGATTCATAATGTTCATTTTCAATTACAGCTGTTCACTATTTGTTTTCGTATACACATCGCTGAGATACTCAGGAGAACATCTGTCTCCACACTGCTGTGATTATGTCATATTAAAGTCGAATCATGAAGTGGCAGCGGATGAATTTGAGACTATCAGACTCTGTGGCGTGTCAACAAACTCAAATGTTGAACTGAGATGTGACAAATAGAAGTTGTACACCATGTTGCATATATTCTTTGCAGCAGCATTTATATCTAGCATTAGTTTCTCTACCAATTGACTGTGATTATCTTTTTGCTGTGACGGTACTATTTTCTGTCAACCAATACAGAACCATGATAACCAACAGTATGCCTTTTTCTTGTTCAATACTGATAATTCTGTATAATATAGTTATTCTGTGGTAATAAGTTAGCACATCAATTAGTTTGATTGTTAGAAAATAAATTGGCAACAATTTTCAGAATTGACCATCTTTTAGGCAAACATGCTGGATATTTAGTTAGAGTAGTATTTAGTTTTTGACTAGTTTTAGCTTTGCCGGTGTGAATATTTGATTGGTCTTGTGTGATAGTAAACTAAATATTGAGCTCTGGAAAATTATATATTCCAATATATGTATAATTAATTTTTCAATACAGTAATTGCCAAAGTGACTGTAAAAAGTTAGTTGCAGTCAATACAAGAGATATTTTTTATTGTATTTATGAAACGGACCTGTATTGCTTCGTAAGTAGCTTCTTTTAGTTTTTTTTGTACAAAGGACGAAGTAACACTTGACAAAACCTTCATGGCCACCGAGGGGCGCTAGAAACGCAGGCACTTTGCTTCTGCTACAAGCAAACTGTTCACAGTCTGACCTTCTGTAACACCGGAATTCATTATTCATAGATCTACTATATACACTGAGCAACTAACTGTGCATGATGTTTTTATGCAGCTGTCATGTATATTTATGAAGGAATAACTGATAAACTTAATCGCTTCTTGGCCGGCATGCAGTTTTATTTAAGTTAACATTATGGAAACTAAATGCCGTGACGCTTTCAGAGTCGTCCACGCGCATTATGTCATCGCCCTCCCTCTTTGTTTACCAGACAAGTGAGAACAAAACTCGTGATCAGGAACAGGAAATGTACCTCTGCAGTGAAGCCACGTTGGTACTTTCATGTTGGCTGTCCTGACAACTACTCTTGAGTGACAGCTGAACTATCGAATGTTGTGCTCACGTGTAGTCAGCGAGGATAACAATCGACCAATAGCGTCGTCGTTTGACAACTGCTTCTCTCTCATTGGACGGAAGGACGTCACATCCCACCAATCATAGGCCCGCCACAGTATCGCCATCGGGGATTTTTTTGCGTCACCTTTTGCTCCTGTTGTCAGCCAAGCCGCCAAGTGCGCTTGCGCCGTTTTGACAAACATGCCCTTAGCCAATAAGCCGCACTGTTTGGGGGGCTGGAACATTCTGAGCCCGCCTTCTTGATTGACAGCTCTCTGGTCCAATCGTATTCTGCTTAGTATGCGAGTATGGGTGATTGACAGCAGACGGCGCAATGAGAAGCGGCTGGATGAAACTTTAACGAACGTCGGGGTTTCATTGTCCAATGCTAGTGTAGAAACAAGGCGGAACTTAGCGTTACCAAGGCACGTCTTGACTCAAGTATAAAGGGAATAACATGGTGTCCCAGTGGCTGTTTATGTTTACTTAAAGAACAGATTTGAAAGGGCGTTTTGCAAGACACAACGGCATTTTCTTTTGTAATTCCACTGTTTTTTTTGCACTTTAACTTTTTTTATGTTAAGATTTACAAGACCAGTGGCATGTAAATCTCATACTTCACTAATGTGCCAGTCTTACAAATGGAAAGGGGGCTTCACTTTGGAAACGTGAGCATTTCCCTGGTGCTCCTGCTGTTGCTGAAAGCGCTCACTGGATTCGGGACCACGCAGGCTCAGGGCTCAGCCGTCGGGAGGGAGCCGCAGTCCGTCGCCCGGGGTTCCGGTTCGACCTCGGAGGAAGATGGTACACGAGTCATGGAGCGGGGCTTGGAGAACGTCGGCTCCCCGGTCATTGTAGCGGACGTTACCGTGGAGGATGACGACAACGGGTCGACGGGGGAGGCCGACGAATCATTCGGGGAAAGTAACGGAAATGTCCAACCGACAAGGTAACGACATTCATTTTTTTATGTATGTGTTGTATGAGTAAGTGTCATGTTAACTGTTGGCTAACGAACGAAATGTGGACAAATTCCAACATGGCCCACAAAATGGAAAATATAAAAACTCACAATTTGTTTTTACCCGCTTAGTTAGCGAGCTAAAACACTCGTATTGGAGCTGTTAAGCAAGCTAACTGACAGTCTCGCGTGTTTGACACATGTTAAGTATTCCTCCGCCTCGGGACTGTACTTAACTTGTTGTGGTTGGGTTTGTGTGCCGCCCCCCCCCTCGCTGAGTCCGACGTTTTATGGCGTGTTATCCCATCCCACCCACCATATTTGTGGGATACATTCTCATGAAATAAATGATAAGAGTTGCCATCGAACAAAACATTAAAAAAACACTGTTCAAGAGGGAGTGCGACTTCGTGTCGGATGATGTTCCGAGTAAAGTTCGGACGGATAAAGCGGTGGTCCGTCAACTGGAACGAGCTTATTCCGAGGACTGAAACGTGGTTGTTTTGTGTCCACGTCACCGTGTGTTGTTCAAAGTGAAACTTTTTTTTATTCGGAACTACACTAACGCTATATGTGTTTCCATGCGCGTAACGGCTGCCTGTATCTGTAGCCACTAAAGTTGGACGAAAATGAGATTTAGTGAACCGACTCGTCTCGGTTGTGATTCGGCTCTCTCCGGAACTCGTGTCCGTACCGCGCGTGCTGGTTAAACCGGAAATAAAAACATCGCTGTTATCTCACTGCTAGAGTCCCAACACACGTTTTGAGAAGTTCAAAACGTGTATCCCTCTCCCGCGTACACGGCTCGGTCCGCACCGTGGAGTTAATTTAGCTTTTTCCATGTTTTTATCCCACCGAAATCCCTGCACGTGAAGGGGACGTCCCCATGACAACAGAGACGGAGTCCACTCAGAATCCACCGCGTATCTCCTGCTGTCAGCAGATAGGCTGCGTCTTAGCTGAGCACAAGTACAGTAAGAAAGTATTGGTCTCTTTTATTTTATTCAAACACAGTTGGGATCTTCTTTTACCCGAATAAGGGACATTTATATATATATATATATATATATATATCTATGTGTGTGTATGTATGTGTAGATATATATATGTGTGTATATGTATGTATATATATGTATGTATATATATGTATGTGTATGTATATGTGTGTATATATATGTATATGTATATATGTATGTGTGTATATATGTATTTGTATATATATATATATGTGTGTATATATGTATTTGTATATATATATGTGTGTATATATGTATTTGTATATATATATATGTGTGTGTGTATATATATATATATGTATGATATATACTTTTATTCGTCCCACAGTGGGGACATTTCAAAAATCTATATATATATGTATATTTGGCTTCTTAAAGCAGGTGACAAAGTGGTTCTGCAGGTTGCAGGGTGAATACTAAATATATCTAAATGGTTTTGACTTCCACATGGTCAGATTCTGTCAAGTGGAGAAGCTTAAGATGGATGGCAATGTCCTGCTTGGGGATTGTGTCTTTAACAGGGACCTAAATCAGTTGTTATGAATGAAAAAGCATGGGATGGGTCGCCCCAACACTCGGGTGCCAAGAACACAAATCCAACATGACAAGTGTCATGTTCATATTTAATGTCTGTTTTGCAAAGGCATGCCGCTCAGCTGAGGGGGAGAGAACAAAATTCCCCAGGATCCTGTCAGTCAAAAGTTTACGGCTTCAAACGGTTAACAGGTTTACCTTGTCATACCTTCTGCTGCGGCCCAAAGGGAGATGCATTGTGGGTAGGGCCATTGATTGAGTCTTCCCTGGTAAACAACAGGTTTTGATGCCCACCTTAGATGTTTGTCGCAGTGTGTTCTTCGTGATGTTCCTTCTCTTGCCGTGTGTTTTTCTTCTTTTTTGTTGACACTTTTGACTGATCCAGCTTCTCGATTCTTTCTTAGTCCACTTGTTTCTCTTCGGTCATTCACCTCAATTATTCACTAAATTATTCTCCGTGTAGTTCTGTACATGTGCTGCCTCTCAGTCAGTGTGTTCAGCAGACTGAACACATTGTTAAAGTCTAACCCTTTTTTAAAGTTTCCCCTCTCGGTTTCATACCTTTTTTTTAATACAAAAACCTGCTGCTGTATCTACTTGGTTCAACAATAATAAAAAAATCCAGCATGATTCCCCCATTTGCAGTCAGCCAGTTTTAATTTGCACCTCACAGAAAAGCTTCCTGACAACCCCTAAAGCCTTAGTTTTTGTTATTTCCGATGCCGCACAAACCCAGCATTGTCACAACAGGGAGCGACCGAGCTCGCCGAGCAGCCGGCCCCACGGAGCTCGAGTCGAGACGAACAGCTGTAATTAGTTGTCATGTGTTATCTCGGAAAAAACAGAGAAAAAACGGGATGTTTACAAGAATAAAGTCTTTGCTCACGCCCAGTGCACCACCTCACACACCGATCGGGATGCAAGTGACGGCAAAACGCCAGAGAGGGTGACGCACGCTGAAGGACCAGAGTGGAGATGAGATGGAAGGTAACTGGCGCAGCAGTTTGCTCTTCCTCCGCAGGAAAACTCCTGAGCGTTCCTCCTCCTCCTCCTGCTGCGGTCACACCCTGCCGCTCGCTGTCTGCGCCTCTACGTCGATCCCCTAACAGCCAACCCTCCCGAGTGTCTCTTTCTGTTGGTTTGGGTTTGTGTTGTTTGATCACGGGCTGCATCGCCCGTCTTTTCCTTCTCTTGTGATCTTTCTCCCGTACGCCCGTCACCGTGTCTCGGCTTTGCGTCCCCTTATATCCATCACTGTCTGGGTAATACGTTTGAAATATATCGTCCGCAACGTAACGGTTTGAAGTGTCATTTTCTTTCATCACGAGAACAATATTCTTTACAATAAAAATATTGTAGAAGTATTTGTCATTTTACAATAATTCGGTACATCCGTAGTTCAATGTACTTTTTAGAAGTTTTTTTTCTCATCAGTTTGCAAAAAAGCTACCACAGGAGGCTGGACATGTACACATCACAGAAACAATCGCTGATATACGGAGAAGTCAACAAGATAAACAATTTACAAAGTAGCTCGGGAGGCAGATACAGGAAAACCGAACATGTGAATTATTCATTCAAACAGCCTGTCTGTAAAACAACAACATATGTTAAAGATGACAGATTTAGCTGAGATGATGATAATGACCTCATAATAAAATGATGCTCATACTAATGAAGGTTTTCCTTTCTAACCCGTGTCAAAACAAAGGAGACCTCGGATCACATGCATGTCTCTCCGTCTGGATGTCTTTGTTGAAGTCTGTCTCTCCCTTGCATTTATTATTTGTTTCTTGCTCTCATATTTACCCTCTCTCTCCCTCTCACTCTCTCTCATCTCACACTCGCTCCTTCCCCAATGCTCTCCCTTACCTTCACACATACACGTTGCCTTTTTAATGCAACCCCTGGAGTCTATACTATAGTATACTCAACGCTCTGTTTCCATCCATCTGTCGGGAGAATTGCCGTTGAACCTTTTTTTTAAAATGCCACAAGAAATAAAATATGATTTGTGTGTTTTACTTCAAATGGGCTAATTTATTATTTTAAAAGACTTGCAAAATAAAAAAAAGACTTTGGAAAACACTTGAGAGAAGAAACCCAGCTACGACATCAGTGTGAAACTAAAATGCAACACTTTTTGGGAGGTCATCTTTTTTTAATTTTTATGTCCAACATTAATTAGTTCAGCCTTTTGAAAATGTATCGGCATTTGCTCCAGTGACCTTTCCAAGGCTTTTTACCTGCAGCTGCTGATGTTTAGTCAAACAGACGAGGTCCTGTGGTGATGATAAGAACGTTCACACCCTCGATCAACTTTACAGTCACTATTTCTAACGAAAAGGTCGAGAGTTATATTCCTTGTGCGTGAAACAAAAGCCCAACACGTGGACCTATTCCGGCCCGGAAGGATCACTTTGTTGATCACGACATCATTTGTGCGTCCTGCAAACCAGTCTCCGTTTAGATGAAGAATGTTTGACGCTTCTGTCAGTTGGGATTATTTGTTTAGTTGTTTTTTTCCATCCTCGTTCCGTCCTCTGCGCTTGTATCCTGTAAGCGATGAATATTCTAGATGTTTGCTTTGATCCGTCTTTCAGTTTGTGACAAAAAGCTGTGTCGGCTGACGGCTGTCACCTCGCTTTCTAACACCGCCGTCTATGTTACAACCTCTGCTCTGGAGACTTTGTGTTTACATCTGTCTCCGTATGTGTGTGTGTGTGTGTGTGTGTGTGTGTGCATACATGTTTGAAGGCTCTTGTTTGAGTGGATTTGAATCATGCATGTGACGGCGCTGCCGGGTTTGATGCCTCCGCCAGCGAGCGCTCCATCGAGGGGCCTTCGGCACCCTGGGGAGCACTCCGAGGTGAGAAGAGAGAGAGGACAGCAGCTTTGTTTGAACCTGCTACCCCCACTGCCAACCAGCCCCCCCCCCCCCCCCGCCCTCTGTCCTCCCCCTCCACCCGCACCCCCCTCAGGGCCCGGGAGCGGCAACAGCTCTTCTGGGCCGCCGTGCATGCCGGCTGGCTCCCACCAGCCTACTGCTTAGCAACAGCCAATCCGCCGAGCAGGGCGACTTGTCGGCCAATTGTCGGAGAGACGGGCTAGTGCTCTGAATTTGAGTTGGCCACATGGGTCTGTCTATAGTTAGGTAAAGGGACGGATATATATATTATATAATTATATATATATTATATACATATAATTGTATTATTATATATATTATTATATATATTATTTATATATAATAATATAAAAAAATTTTTTATAGGGGAGAGGGGTTCCTTTTGTTTTTTTTATGTAACCAGGGAGATGTTGTGGGTTTTATAAATAGAAACTGTCCCCAAAATAACAGGTCAGGATGAAAATGATTGAACTCCCTCTGGGAACTTTTAATTGATCACTTTGAGCCCAGTTCTTGAAGCTCTGTGTGCACAGCTGTCTCCCATCAGAGGTCTGCCTGTCTAACTGCAGTTTATAAACTTCCCGTCACTTCAAGCAAAGCTTATATAATGTCTCTTAATCTATTTCATCCTCATTGTCTTTTCTCTATGTCACCATGTTTTTATCCAGCTCTCGTGCTATTTATTTGTCTCATTCAACTATTTCTCATTGTATCGCTCTCTGTAATAATGTTATTGTTCAGTGTGCAAAACCAATGTTGGGACGTGATCGTCTTTAGTGTTTCGGTTCCCGACTTTCCGACGACTCTTGCAGGTTGTTTCATAACCGTGTGTAGTGACAGAAGTAGTAACCTGTTCTTTATAAATAACAAAACTGGATACGTTATCAAGAGGAATGAGTTTATTAGGTCAGTGGCTATTTCGGTAAGTCGGCAGGGCCCATCCTGCAGCACTGCAGTATGGGTGGGGCAGAGGCAAAAAGGTGGGATACTCCGAGAGGGAGGGAGGGAGGGATGATAACAAGGAGTTAGCTGCTGGTGAGCAGAGCCATGCTGCCTTGTTTTCACTCTCGGTGGCTCCACACTGCTTAGCAACAACGAATCAGATCCTCGGAGCGGAGCCGTAGCTCGGCCAATCGGCCGGCAGGAGCGTGCCGCCACAGAGTTTGGATTTTACCACGTGTGAGGTGGTTCGGGTTGGAGAGGGGAGCGCACTAATGCAGGAGGAGAGAGACGGAGTGAGAGAGGGCGATGGCAACGCTTTTTAATGGTGTGTTTTTATGCGACTTGTGGGTTTTTAAGCCACGCCCTTTGCTCTCTGCTGCGGCGGTCTGCTGCAGTGACCCTGATGGATGCGAGGTCGTTTTTTAAAGCACACTGCACATCCTCATTCATCATTAGTGTGGCTGGAGCTGCTGTGGCCAACAAATAAGTGATCTTTTTTTATTTGATAGGTTTGGAGGACCGCTATATAATCCTGTGTAAGAGCAGGTTTTACAGCCGGTATGTTATCCTGGATTATTAGGTGAACTTAATTGAAATCTTAGACATTTAGTCTGGTGTTCACTTAAAAAAGGCATTGCGAGGAACACTGGAGCATATTCCTCTTTGCCAAAGAAAAGAAACCGGTTCTGTTTCACGCTGCAGGCCCATTTGTCCTGAATTGCATTATGGGCTTGAAACACTGATCTGAGAGATTTGAAAACTTATTTCTCATTTGTCCTCAGAGGTTCCCTCTGCAACCACTTGTGTTGTTTTTCCTTTTACATCTTTGTGATGAAACTTCTGATTCCGCCTGAAAGCTGCGGCTGCGGCTGCCGGTGCTGGGTGCGGCCGGCTCGGAGCCGCATCCATAACTTTTCTCCCCACGCGCTCGTATTTTTGTTCTGCCTTTCTGCAGCTCCTCACTCCAGCGCGCATCCAGGCTGCTCGCCGTCGCATGGTTACAGACGCGTCTGCCGCGCTATTGGCTCGGAGTCTGCGGAGCCGCCCACCCGTTGGCTCGTCGCGGAGAAAAAAACCCAGGGCGACCCATTGGCTGCCGGGCAGCCGAGGGCCTGTTGCGATTGGTCCGCCTCCTCGGCTCCCGCTCCTCGGAGACTTGGCCTGTGTAAACATCCTGGTTGCTTCTTTCAATGGAGTGTGTTTACCAGCAGCCCGGTGTCGACTGCGTGTGTGTGTGTGTGTGTGTGTGTGTGTGTGTGTGTGTGTGAGTGTGTGTGTGTGAGTGTCTCTGAGGAGCAGAGAGTCTGGTGAGAGCGAGGCTAATTGGCTCCCTGCTCCGCCATACACACTGTGATTGAAGGAGCAGTCTGCACTTTTATGACACTTCGACAGCATCGGAGGCGAGGACGCCAACAGCCCTCAGTCGGGCGGCAGCCTCGCCACTCTCCTCCCCTTTCTTGCTCTTTTTTTTCCCTCCATTCCGATGTCTTCTTCGGCGTCTTCGTAAAGCCCGCATCTGTCGCGGTGTGCGGCGGCCCCGCGGGCCACGCGTTGTGCCTTTTGGTGGCGAGCGGAGCGGCGGCGGCGTCTCGGGGCCCAGGCGTGGAAAATAAATTGCCCCGAGTTCTAAATGATAGTCGGGCTGTTTGTTTTGTTTGACTTGTTTTTATTGTTCGGTTTAGTACTATTTTTATAGCCGCTGCCCCTCCTTCCCCCCTCCGCTGCTCGTTTTCTCCATTACCATCATGATACCTTAAGTTGTAGAGTTAAGTGCCCCCCCCCCCCCCCGCCCGCCCCTCCCCATCCCTACCCCCTTCTCTTCCCCTTCTTATCCTTTATCTGGAGTACAAAGAGTCCACAAAAGCCTTTGATCTCCCTCTCACGATGAGATTCTTGCATCTCCTCCTCGCTCTCTTTCCATCCGTAGCGTTGAAGCCGACGCTCTCGGTGACTTCTTCTCCCTCGCTTTCACATTCACGGCGTCGCTCGGAGGGGGCGGGGCCAGCCGAGCAAAGGCCGCCAAAAGCTTCCACCCTCTCAGAGAGCCGACTGCTTAGCAACAACCAATCAGCCTAATATTTTTGGCAGGGTCTCGCAGCCAATCGCGAGGCTGAGAGCGGGCTCCAGCGCTCCGCTCCCATTGGTGGCTGAGAAAAAAAACAATGTTTTTCTCGGCGCTCGACACTCCAGTGCGAGTGGCGAGGCGGATAATGCTTCGAGCAGATTTGCGGAGATAATCTTGGCTTTGATGAGGCTGAAAGACACATGGCTCATTATTGTTAAGTGATCTTATTTGCATTTTTATGCAAACTTCTAGATACGAAACAAGTAGCCGGTCCAGAGCAGCGAGGCGTGACTCCCTGTGAACGCGTCGGTCTCTGCAGCGAAACGCAAGACAACGCTTCCTCATATTGATTTTCACGCCCTGAAACCATCCAGTTCCTCGTCGTCCTCGGGCTGAAACATTCTTGAACACCCTCCTTCTCCTTCGAGACGGAAGAGTGTTCGATAGGTCGGATCAATAAGGGATTATAGCTACTCCGTATCAATTCACCTGCTCGGCCTAAATGATGGATGGCACAGCTGGCGTGAATCTGCTCGGCTTACTTAACAACTCTCACAGCGCACATAAACAGAGATGAAGGTGTCCTCGTTTTTCTTTTTGTGTTTTTTCCCAGTCTGAGATGTGGAGGGGAACAAGTGTGGCAGTGTCTTCCCTCAGCAACGGCTGAGTAGAGGCCTCATGGGAGGCAGAACAACTACAAAAACATATGCCCCAGTGGCCAACAGAGGGAAGCTGGGTGGGTCCCAGCTGTGTGTGAAGCAGACAGTAGTAGTGTGTGTGTGTGAAGAGGGGAATAGTGTGTGTGTGAAAAGGGGAATAGTGTGTGTGTGTGTGTGTGTGTGAAAAGGGGAATAGTGTGTGTGTGTGAAAATGGGAATAGTGTGTGTGTGTGTGAAAAGGGGAATAGTGTGTGTGAAAATGGGAATAGTGTGTGTGTGTGTGTGTGAAAAGGGGAATAGTGTGTGTGTGAAAAGGGGAATAGTGTGTGTGAAAAGGTAATAGTGTGTGTGTGAAAAGGGGAATAGTGTGTGCGTGAAAGGGGAATAGTGTGTGTGTGTGAAAAGGGGAATAGTGTGTGTGAAAAGGGGAAGTGTGTGTGTGAAAAGGGGAATAGTGTGTGTGTGTGAAAATGGGAATAGTGTGTGTGTGTGAAAAGGGGAATAGTGTGTGTGTGTGTGAAAAGGGGAATTGTGTGTGTGTAAAAAGGGGAATCGTGTGTGTGCGTGAAAAGGGAATAGTGTGTGTGTGAAAAGGGGAATATAGTGTGCGAGTGAAAAGGGGAATAGTGTGTGTGTGAAAAGGGGAATAATGTGTGTGCGTGAAAAGGGGAATAGTGTGTGTGTGAAAAGGGGAATAGTGTGTGTGAAAAGGGGAATATTGTGTGTGAAAAGGGGAATAGTGTGTGTGTGTGAAAAGGGGAATAGTGTGTGTGAAAGGAATAGTGTGTGTGTGTGAAAAGGGGAATAGTGTGTGTGTGTGTGTGAAAAGGGGAATAGTGTGTGTGTGTGTGTGTGAAAAGGGGAATAGTGTGTGTGTGTGTGTGTGTGAAAAGGGGAATAGTGTGTGTGTGAAAATGGGAATAGTGTGTGTGAAAAGGGGAATAGTGTGTGTGTGAAAAGGGGAATATAGTGTGCGCGTGAAAAGGGGAATAGTGTATGTGAAAAAGGGAATAGTGTGTGTGAAAAGTGGACTAATGTGTGTGCGTGTGTGAAAAGGGGAATTGTGTGTGTGTGAAAAGGGGAATAGTATGTGTGTGAAAAGGGGAATAGTGTGTGTGTGTGAAAAGGGTAATAGTGTGTGTGTGTGAAAAGGGGAATAGTGCATGTGCGTGAAAAGGGGAATAGTGTGTGTGTGAAAAGGGGAATAGTGTGTATGTGAAAAGGTAATAGTGTGTGTGTGTGTGTGTGAAAAGGGGAATAGTGTGTGTGCGTGAAAAGGGAATAGTGTGTGTGCGTGAAAAGGGTAATAGTGTGTGTGTGTGTGTGAAAAGGGGAATAGTGCGTGTGTGTGAAAAGGGGAATATAGTGTATGTGAAAAGGGGAATAGTGTGTGTGAAAAGGGGAATAGTGTGTATGTGAAAAGGGGAATATAGTGTGTGTGTGAAAAGGGGAATATAGTGTGTGTGAAAAGGGGAATAGTGTGTGTGAAAAGGGGAATAGTTTGTGTGTGTGAAAAGGGGAATAGTGTGTGTGTGAAAAGGGTAATAGTGTGTGTGAAAAGGGGAATAGTGTGTGTGTGTGTGAAAAGGGGAATAGGGTGTGTGTGTGTGTGAAAAGGGGAATAGTAATAATAATAATACATTCATTTTATAAGGCGCCTTTCAAGGGACTCAAGGTCGCCGTACAACATATTTAAAAATGGACACAATTAAAAAGCAGAACAGTTGAAAAGCAAAACAGTTAAAAAGCAGAACAATCTGCAGCAGAGCAACCAAGAGGGGAACAGGTCAGCCATAGGCCTGCCTGAAAAGGTGAGTTTTGAGGTGACTTTTGAATAAAGTGATAGAGTCAATGTTTGTGTTTGTGTCCGTGAAAAGGGGAATAGTGTGTGTGTGTGTGAAAAGGGGAATTGTGTGTGTGTGTGCGTGTGTATACAGTTGCATGTGAGCCAACAGAGGGAAGCTGGTTGGGTCCCAGCTGGGTGGATGTGAAGCAGAGACAGTACAGTGAGTGTGTTTGTGTGTGTGTGTGTGTTAAATAAAGCTAAAAGCCCCGTTGACGTATCTCCTCAAGACGGATACAGATCAATACTTCGGAGGAGGCCCCCGCTGGAGCCCAGGACATGATTGACAAGCAATGCGGCAGAACCCGTAAGAGGTGTGGCGAGGGTGGAGCCGGACGTCTCAATTCAGTCAACTTACTTAGAATGTTTTTGTTCAGCCTGGAGAACCTTTAACACATCTTGCTGTGTGGGTAAATAAACAGGAAAACAACTCGAAGCATTCGGAGTTTACCACTGATGGAGAAAAGAAAACGCCATCTTCAAGTCACAGTAACTTAAACAGTCGTCTCTGGTGCAGTGACAAATCTGTCGCCCGTACATCATCTCAGGGTTACGCTTTCTCATCCACTGAGTCTTATTCTCCCTCCATCGTATTTCTCTGACAACAAAACCTCTGAATGAAATATGAGGCGGACACTTCCGCTTTATTTTGAAATAACAGAATTCAGTCTGAGAATATCTTTTGAGCAATCAATGTAATTTTTGGCAGTAAACTTTTTCTTTTCTCTCATATCAAACCACGACCTGTGAAAGTGATTTTAAATGTACGGTTTGGTTGTTTCCTTCACATCTCTGATGTGTTTTTCTCTGAGCGTGTCATCGTGGGGCCGCCAAGCCAATATTTGCAAAACACAAATGTTCTTCTCGTCCTCGTAGAGCCCAGAAGAAGAGAGCCAGCGCTCAATCAGAAAGGCCACCGAGCGAATCCACGGATCCTGACTCCAAGACGTTGTTGACACTTAAAACATTCCTTTGCGGTTTTCCATGTAAATGAGACACATTTTATGCCGTTTATAACCGTTTTAAGCCCGAGAAAATCCCCCCGTGTGCCATTAACAGTCTCTGTTACCATCTGTCTCAGAGCGTCATCCGTGTGCTCTTTCCCTACCTGAGTTGCACCAAAGGTCCGTTGTTTTTAAAATGAGGACTTAAGAAGTAGAAAATAATTGAACCGGCATCGTTTTGTCGTTTTGATTTCGAGACCAATCTTAAATTCCGTCCCACGGGGTTTAAGTGGGCTTTGCTCTGTGGGACTACATCTCCTTTCAGGTTCAGACGTTGAACACTTGAGAAAATGGAAATATAGCATTATGTGTTAGAGGATGGTTTTATTAATCTAGTTCAACCATCTATTATTCTTCACAAATGTCACTCATCAGCAGAGTTTCAGTCCTCGTAGCCCACGTCTCTCTCGCTTTGAATCCCTGCCGTGGTTCAACCAACCGCTGAGACTTTCACACCTTCGTACTGCATGTTTTATGGAAAGAAGTTTTAATGTGTGGGATACCGGCTGGTCAGGTTTGATAATCCTCAGGGCCAATCCTTAATCAACCCGTCACCCAGACCGGCTGATCGGATGGGGGTTGTCGTGGCACAGGTGCGCTGTTGGCTGCAGTTGAAGGTCACCCTGCTTGCTAAATATGGTCGAGGATGAGAAGAGGAGAGACACAACATCTGCACCACCACTTCACAGCTCTCAGCCCTTTAGTGTCTTGTCTTTGATACGTATGCGGTGTGCTGAAGGCTCTGCGTTCTGTCCCCAGGTCCCTTGTGATCATCAGCACCCTGGACGGGCGGATCTCTGCTCTGGACCCACACAACCAGGGCATGAAGCAGTGGGACCTCGACGTGGCATCGGGGTGCCTGGTGTCGTCCAGCCTCAGCAAACCTGAGGTAGACCAAACGTTTGCGTTACATGAATGTTAAAGCAATGAAATAAAACGATTGATGAGAAATAAGTGAATGCGTATCCGTAGTCGGTGTATCTTGGAGAAGCAGACAGGTATACGGGCGCAGTAGTGAAGCGATGTACTGTAAAGAATGCTTCATGGACACCTAAAGTAAAGGTCTGCCAAAACAAATCTGTTTCAGTGCGCACTGTATTTATATTATATTTAGAAATATTCCCTGATTAACCTCGCCCTGAGACTGCTCGTCAGTCTGTGTTCACGATGGGGAACTGAAGCTGTTTTCTCTGCTTTCGCCAAAACCACCACACTCTAATTTTACTTGGCAGAACACAGGGATTGCACGTGCTGCTACTGTCTCATGCAGTAACTAGAACGGGCACTCGGTAGAGCGCATACCTTCGCATATCACACGATCGGGCATTGAATTATGAACATTTTGGCATTAGTTGCATGCCAATTGGATAGAAATTGACCGTGCTATGGTAAAAAGAGGATTTTGACCTTTTCATGACCTTGACCTTGACCTTTGATCCGATCGATCCCAAAATCTAATCAAATGGTCCCCGGATAATAACCAATCATCCCACCAAATTGCATGCGATTCGGTTTAATACTTTTTGAGTTATGCGAGTAAAACGCATACAAATAAATAAATAAATACACGGCGATCCAAACATTACCTTCCACATTTTCAATGCGAAGGTAATTCGACCGCGAAGAAACTACCTGAATAAGACGACGGTAGATCGGGTAGTATTTTTTTTAGTGGCTATAATACGTCCCCATCCGCAGTAGCGTATTGCTTTGCTGTGGTGCACTAAGTCTCGTCAGGTTCTACACAATGGGGGCTTGTTGACACCGACTATGGATAAGTACCTCCGACAATCCCACAGACGGGTTGAACGGACGCCGTCCAGCTGATTACGACATACCGGAAGATGAAAAAGACAGTTTCCCCAGTCTCGAGTGTGAGGTTACGGATGCCGTCTCCGCCTCAAAACAAACACCGGCCCTCCCGGCCGTCTTTCTGTAGACAGGAAGAAAACCAATTGAACTCGGTGCACTTTGAAAAGTTAACCCCGGGTTGCCGCTGCTTACATTTATCTCACGTACAATACGCAGCAGACACATTGTTCACGCCCACATACATCTGAGAAGTGCTCTGCCTGGAGGATGAGCCTCTTTGTTGACTGTTGGTTTACACATACGAGCACAGCGAGAGCCTCGTCTGCATATGTACAGAAGCTTAAACCGCCCACACCGACATGCTGAAAGTGAAACGCAGCCCCGAGCACCGCTCTCTGAGCCCGTGGTTCACTTTGATGTGGACTCGCTCCGCGTGAGAGTTTCGCCTCAGGGAGAAATCCTCGGATGCTAACGAGGGTCTGGGTGGCGGCCGAGGTCGGTTTAATGTCGGTCCGCTGGTGCTTGTAAGGCGTGTTTGTGCGTAATGAACTCTCTGGCTCCGTCATATAAATATGTTTCTGCTTCATTAGTCCGGTATCAGGAGAACAAAGCGATGTGGAACCAGTTCATGATGTTTAACACCTTTTGACACGCGGGCTTTTTTGATTGTTTGGAGTCAGGCCGCCGTGGTTAACCCTCTGGAGTCTGGGGTCATTTTCTCGATTTTTACAAAAAAAATTAAATTCACGTTTAAAGGCTTTTGCATATGACACATACCCATGTGTTGTACATCAAAAATTCCAGAACAATCTCAGCTCTCCATAAAATGAGGCACAATTGTCCTCAGGCACAAGTGGAAAGAGAAAATATGGCCCTAAAGCTGAAAATTGAAGTTCGATTTTTATAAATTCTTCATAACTCTTGTGAAAACACACCGTTACTCGTGTGGACGAACTGTTTCTGTGTTTGAAATTGGTTAACCAAAGGTCCTATGTTCCCAAAAGCAGTGAAATATCTGAATACAATGCTAGATGCATGTAAATAAATGTTTAAAACCAAATTTAGTTTTATCGTTTCTCGAGTAGAAATGATGTGGTCCGTCACACCATTCACCAAATTGATAAAAATGGGACTGAGAAATAAGGGTAAAGTAAAAAATAAATATTTTAAAAACGGAAACGGTGAAAAACGCGGCGCTGCGAGCGTCGACTTCAGAGAGTTAACGCAGAATAACCAACCCAGACGGTTTGATTCCCGGGTCACTTCTGAGACGTACAAATGAAAGTAAAGATGAATGGTGAAAAGAGTGTTAACGATGTGTATAAAATGAAAGAACCGCTTGAATCTGTCGTAATATTTTATGACATTGTATACCCCTGAAAAACAAATTGTGGATACATAGATCCCAAGATGACTGGCTGTGCTTTAAGGGGGGACTCTATAACAAACTGTAAATGTAATTTATGGTGCTGCTACTCCCCTCGTTAATACAGGTGTGAGCCTCCCTTTGTGTTCGGCACGTGGGAGATCAAACACGGATTGAAGCAGAATATCCCATTAGATATAACATTCTGTACATTGTGGGAATGGAGATTTTTTTTAAATACATGTTTTCTTTTGGACTGGAGTCTGGAGCCGGAAACAATCCAACACAGAAGCCACTGGAATTAAACGTTGTACGAATATTATTAGATTAGCCTTTAACTGCAGAAATACTAGGTTTAACTAGAACGGGCACTCGGTAGAGCGCATACCCTCTGTAGCGGCCCTTTGTCCTTCGAAATCAAACTAAACTATAAATCAAATTGCCGCTGATGCACCGTGGGTTTCGGAGTTTGACGCAGGCAAAACAAAAATAACGTCCATTTCGGTATGTTGATTTTGATATTTTATTTACAAACAAACAAAAACGCTGACACTCTTCGCTGATGCTGTGGTAAAAAAACACCGGCCACCCAGGTGCATGCTGGTCCTATGCCTCCCCACCTCTACATATAACCACAGGTGCCCAGCGTTACCCAATCAGTGAACCTACAACTAAATGTATTAAACTAAACTACAACTATCATAAGAAACAACTAACATATCAAAATATAACCTAAACTAGAACGTGGCACTCGGTAGAGCGCATACCTTCGCATATCACAAGGTTGGACATTGAATTATGAACATTTTGGCATTAGTTGCATGCCAATTGGATAGAAATTGACCGCGCTATGTTAAAAAGAAGATGTTGACCTTTTCATGACCTTGACCTTGACCTTTGATCACAAAGCCTAATCAAATGGTCCCCGGATAATAACCAATCATCCCACCAAATTTCATGCGATTCAAAGAAGATGTTGACCTTTTCATGACCTTGACCTTTGACCCGATCGATCCCAAAATCTAATCAAATGGTCCCTGGATAATAAACAATCATCCCACCAAATTTCATGCGATTCGGTTAAATACTTTTTGACTTATGCGAATAACACGCACGCACGCATACAAATACACGGCGATCAAAACATTACCTTCCGCATTTTCAATGCGAAGGTAATAAACAGACGTTAAACTTTTTTAAATTAGAATTCAAATGTCAACTTTAAGAACGAGCTTTGAACTCTTCCGTTCAGCCCTAGAATAATCTGATGCGAGTGTTGAAGAACCTCCCAATCAAGTGGGTGGATTGATTCTCAAGTGTCCTCAAGCCAATCAGCCTGAAAAGTCTGCGTGTTTGAGATGAGAGAATATAAGAATCCTTTTTTCCCTGGTCCCCTCTGGGATTATACTTTGGAGAACCCCTTAAGGTTCCTCGCAGCACTGAAAGTTCACACATAGCGAGTGACGCAGTGGAGCGTCAGAGTGTAAATTTGACCTTGAATCTCAAAGTTGGACCCCGCTCTACTGAATTACAGGCGATCACACTCGTCACGTGTGAACTGCAGATTTTACCGTCAGTGAAAGGAAAACATGATTCTCTGTGATCTGATGAAAGTCTTTAGCTTTCTTTACAATTCACATGAAGCGCTCAAACTTTGTGTGGAGCCGAAAGCCCTGCGTTCTTTCTTAGTTAAGTATTTCTCACCCCAAATGTTTGTTTTCCTGTACTGTTAATTTGACTCCTCCCATCTTAAGTCATTTTATTTTGACAGAACAGAACAGGCGCTTGCGTGATTTGATTTTCCTTCATAAAAACAAACAAGGACTCAATTAAAAGTGAAAGCCAATCAGAATCAGGTCTCTCAAGACAGTAGATTTTTTTGAAATATATATAATAAAATAATGGCAAAACATATTGTCCTTTTAACCCTCCTGTCGCCTTCGGGTCAATTTGACCCGATTCAATGTTTAATGTCGGTGTTCTTTCGGGAGTCAACAAACAAACATAAAGTACCTCACACTTAAACTTGGAAAACAATATTAATTCTAATAATTTTCTGGAGATTTTAATAGCTGGGGTCATATTGACCTCAAGGGTAAAATATGTTAGTAAATATAAAGGTAACAGGAGGGTGAAACATTGAATCGGGTCAAATTGACCCGAAGGCAACACAAGGGTTAAGACTATTTTATGCCACTGATATCCAAAATATTATAATAATACAAGTCAACCTTTTCAAAGAGCAATGACGTCGTAATTCTGTACAATGTTCAGATATTGGAATGTAAAAACACGCAAATATTCAAACTAGAATAAAACAAATAGATTGTAACTACACAACTAGAAAAAATAGTAGAGCACAGAAACAACGTATTTCTCTGTCGCAGCTGCTTCAGCCTCTGAGGACGTTGCATTGTTTACTCGCCTTTCCATCTGTGTTCAGCGCGTGAGACTTCACAGGAAGTGTCGAAGAATTCAGAGACTGACACACGTGTCACATCCTTGTGTGTGTGTGTGTGTGTGTGTGTGTGTGTGTGTGTGTGTGTGTGTGTGTGTGTGTGTGTGTGTGTGTGTGTGTGTGTGTGTGTGTGTGTGTGTGTGTGTGTGTGTGTGTGTGTGTGTGTGTGTGTGTGACTTCGACTTCCTCTATCGGTGTGACTTCTCATGTTGGCTTTCATTTGCCTGTCAGCTCTGAACTCGATGACTTGCTGTGACGTCATTTGTTATGATTGTGTGTGTGTGTGTGTGTGTGTGTGTTTCATGCAAGTTTAAATCTAGCTTTGCCCTCTCCTCCCTCCGTAACCTGGGATGCCCGTCTGCTCCGCCTGTGTGTGTCGGTGGAAGAGGAGGGGGCCGCCACGAGCTCCTACCTCCACACCTCTCTAGCGCCGAGCAGTCGTTTCATTGGTGCACGCTGGGTCCCTGAGACACCAGTCTGCTCGGTGATTAGAGGCTACGGGGCGTCTGCCGGCGTCCCATTGGCTGGCCTTCACGCGCCGGGGAGGAAACAGCCAGTCGCCTGCTGCAGTGTGTATTTGTGTCGTCTTTTATTTATTTATTTGTGAAATAAGGGACAGCAGAGCCACAAACTGCGTTGTCTGCAGAAAAAGAAGCCATCACTTCAAAAAAGCCAGGAGTTGCTCTGGGGGGATGGGGATGAGGGGATGGAGGGGATGGAGGGGAGGAGGGGAGGGGGGGGTTACATGGAGGGAATCTGTGCCAACGTGGAGTGAGTCATGCTGGGTGGGCATTAGAGGATGAAGAACAGTGGGGAGGTTGGGTCATAAGGAGGAGGTGAGGTAATGCCTCAGACCAGAGATGATGTCATCACATAATAGACAACACACACACACACGCACGCACGCGCGCGCATACCATCTGCAGGAATGCGTTGTAAATGAACGATGGGAGAATGTCATTGATCTCCGCTACAACGATTGATAGCGGCTCTGTAACGGGCAATAATTCTAGCAGCGTGGCAAAGGAAATTAAAAAAGGGCAAGATTGCCGATATTTTTGGCAGAAAGTCGATTTTTGTACCGGCCACTCAGGTTTAAATTTTTTTAGGGGAGGGGGGTTGTTCTGTTCTGCGTCGCATTCCCCCCCCCCCCCCTTTGCCTGCTGCCTCTAAGTTCAGCACTAGCCTGGTGGACCAACAGTGGCCCACTGGAGACGAGAGCTGACACCGTTTGACAGGATCAGTGGAGCGTCGGCAGCAACACACGCACGCACGCACGCACACACACACACACACACACACACACACACACCACCATCCGACTCCCCCACCCCTCACAACTCCCGGTGTAGGGTGACATGATTGCAGACAATCACCAAGTGTTCCAGCTCATTGGCACATCTTTGAATGAATCCCCCCGTAAAAAAAGAAAGACAGTGAATATATTAAATAGTTTTTAAAGGCCCCCTAATAATAACAATACATTTTATTTGGAGGCGCCTTTCACGTCACCTTACAATAAAATAAAAAGGATAAAAGATAAAAGCATGAAAGATAGAAACGACATTAAAACAGAACATCAACATGAAGACAAGTGAAGTGCACATGGTCCAGTTATAGAGAGAATGCCAGTTTGAACATATAGATATGAGATATGCTAATACAGATGAGGTCATAATCATCGTAGTACAGTGCACATACAGTAAAACACTGAAGATGTGACCTCTTACTGCAGCCAACAGATCGTTGCTCTCAAAATAACAGATTGAGTGGTGGCCGATCTTTTTGTAAGACTAGAATCCACACATTAAAAACCGAGAAGAGGGTTGTAGACTTGAATGTGTCTGAGTTATAGCTCATAAAACATTTATAGACATTGGAAATTCATAGCAAAAGAGAGGAAAAAAGCATTTGTGCTGATCAGCCAGCTTTTTTTTTTTTTATCACTGAGTGTTTTCTTTAAGCGACTTTCATAAATCTTTTGTTTTGCTGTTCTCCAAAAGTAGGATGCATATTAAATCATCCAAGCCCTTTACAAGACGTATAGCAAGAATATGAAACCTACAACAAGACCGTTTAAAAACAAAAACATGGGCGAGCCGAACAGAGGTGGACCGTTGATCATAATTATATACAACTCTTCAAACAATATCTTTCATTTGCTTTGATGTTTGTTTTTCATTAAATCAATAATTTCATCTGTTCCTTAAACCTTGTTTCTTTCTGTAAAACCACATTTTTAATAATTACAAATTTCCATTTTTAATGGAATACATTTTCTTAATTGCGGGATTTCTATACACTTAATGGCAAGGGTACTCCAAAGATACATGAATAAATGTACCCACACGTGGGAAATAATAATAACATCTCAGATAATATTCTGCAGGTCTGATGCCCTAAACTCATCACATTTATGACACTGAGCTGGATTTTGGGAATTATTGTTGTCATAATTGGATGAATATAAATCTCATGTACAAGTAATCTGTCTTTTTTTGTATTGCTTTCAAGGCGGTGTTGATTGATGACAACGATGAAGGTCATAAGGGCTCAATAATAAGGATTGTCAGCTTGCTCTAGGCAAGTAGAATGTTGCAATGGGTTTGTAAATCTAGTAAAAGTTTACATCCTTTGTTGGTATTTCATAACCACTAATAGATAGATGTATGGCCCACTTGCCTATAAAGCATTACTGTTAACCCTCTGGAGTCTGGGGTCATTTTCTCGATTTTACAAAAAAAATTAAATTCACCACGACAAATTTCCCCTTGGGGATTAATAAAGTATATATCTATCTATCTATCTATCTATCTATCTATCTAACCCTCCTGTTACCTTTCGGGTCAATTTGACCCCAGACTGTTTTTCACTGTCAAACATATAAGAAATATCAACTTTTTTATATATTTAAAGGGCTATTTAGGTAGTCAACAAACAAACATAAAGTACCTCACACTTAAACTTGGAAAACAATATTAATTCTAATAATTTTCTGGAGGTTTTAATTGCTGGGGTCAAATTGACCCCGAGGGTAAAATATGTCAGTAAATATAAAGGTAACAGGAGGGTTAAAGGCTTTTGCATATGACACATCCCCATGTGTTATACATCAAACATTCCAGAACAATCTCAGCTCTCCATAAAATGAGGCACAATTGTCCTCAGGCACAAGTGGGAAGAGAAAATATGGCCCTAAAGCTGAAAATTGAAGTTCGATTTTTATAAATTCTTCATATTTCTTGTGAAAACACACCGTTACTCGTGTGGACGAACTGTTTCTGTGTTTGAAATTGATTAACCAAAGGTCCTAGGTTTCCAAAAGCAGTGAAATATCTGAATACAATGCTAGATACATGTAAATAAATGTTTAAAACCAAATTTTGTTTTATTGTTTTTTTGAGTAGAAATGATGTGGTCCGTCACACCATTCACCAAATTGACAAAATAAATATTTTAAAAACGGAAACGGTGAAAAACGCGGCGCTGCGGGCGTCGACTTCAGAGAGTTGAACCCGGAGTTAATCCACAGAACAAAGCTGGGAGAGGGGGTTTGAATACTTTGGCCTCCGATTTCCTGACCTCTCTGTTGTCCACGTCACTTTTGACAACTTCTCTCTGGTTTTCCTCGCTTTCACAATTTGCTGATGTGAGAGTTCTGCAGGCCACGTGACAGACCCGCCGGTCTTTGGGCCTGGAGGAGACGGGTAGAGCAGCAGCAGTGAGCACTGTGCTGGATCAGAGTCGTGGATTAAGGCAGGGTGACTCATCCCCTTCAGCCGTACCGACGTGGTGTGATGTGACGGTCAGATTGCTAACCCCTCCTCCTTTCACTTGCTAAATGTATCCTCACCTCGTCTCCGAACCACCACCCCTCCTCCCCTTCGACAGATGACATCACCTCCGCTCTCGAGTAAATCATTCTGACACATTTCTCCCCCGTGGCATGTTTTTCATCCACCACAAAGCCACCACACAGACTTATTTTTAAAGAGACGACGATGACTTGTAAAGCAATGGTTTCACACCAGCAGCCCCTGATTTGTCCATCCCTCTTAGAAGTGTCCTTTAACAGGACAAGGAATCTCCAAGTGGTCCAAACACCGTTGTGAAAAGTGTGAGTCACAACTTGGACGTCCAGATTCTTGATGACCGACTTTGTATAATAATGACGGCAGTAAAGAAAAACGAATGTCCCAAAACCCACTGACGAGCTAAAGCTGTGGAGGTTAAATCAGGATTAGGGCTCAGGTTTTTGCAATGATGTCATCCTCGCTGGCCCCCTCCAGTGAGCACCTGACACACACACACACACACACACACACACAGGCACGTTCTCCACGGTTGCACGCTTTCAGAAAAATCCAGGTTAATTACTTAGGCTCTTAATTGAGTAATGGACCCACCAAGCCGGTGGATCCAGTCTAAGTGTGCGGAGGCCAGATCTGTAATCATGTTGGCGGATGTGTCGGCCAGTGTTTTTGTGTTTAAACGATTGTCTGTTTTCCCAATTTTTTTTGTAGAAACTCTAGGAGATATTCCAGAAGCTCTGGTGTGTGTGTGTGTGTGTGATGGGCCACGTGTCCTTCAGCAGATTATTTACACTCCGTTTAGCCGGCAAGCCAAAGGGCCCAAATCTAATTTTCAAGTGACTTTGATGTCGCTCTAGAAGCCATTGACGTCACACTTACTTCTGCGTGTTGTGAAAACGCCGTGTGAATTCTTTGTTGTTGTGTGTGTGTTGTTGTTCAATTCACACTGGAATCTGATATCGGTCGCCTACATTTCTTTTTAATAATAATAATGTGAACAACCTCACCAACAAACCTGATCTGAGCACAAGGTAACGTGACATTATGGGGCCCGGCCCAAACATCGTCTCACAAGATGTAAAGATACAATAGCATGAGCAGAGACAATAGCAATCAATTTATGGAGCAGAAGATTTCATAACGGTTAATGCGCTTTTCGGCTTCTTCCTGCACGTATATTTTTGTTTTGGAACAACCAAGATGGCGCATCTTGGTTTTTCGAAATAATAATAATAATAATAACTTTATTTATATAGCACCTTTAAAAACAATGTTTACAAAGTGCTCCACAGAGAGTCAAAGCAAAACAAGTGGAATAGCAAGAAACCAATATTACATTTAAAAGTATATATTAAAAATAAAACAAAAAATAAATTAAAAACCAAATAAATTAAAAACAGACAAACTAAATTAGGGGAACCAAAGTTCTGCATAAAAACACTAGATCACTTAAAAGCTGTTCTATAAAAATGGGTTTTAAGAAGTGATTTAAAAGAAGTTACTGATTCTGCGAGCCTTATCCTCCGGTAGGTCGTTCCAAAGTCGAGGGGCTCTAACGGCAAAGGCACGGTCAACTTTTGATTCAAGCCTCGACTCTGGAACGGCCAGAAGGCCCCCCCCCCCCACCGGAGGATCTAAGGCTGCGTGCTGGCTCATAAGGTGCTAACATCTCAATGATGTAGCTTGGAGCCAGACCGAGGCGTGCTTTAAGAGTGATCAGCAAAATCTTAAAATCAATTCTAAAATGAACAGGGAGCCAGTGGAGAGAGGCCAGGACTGGGGTAATGTGATGTCGTCTGTTAAAACCCGTCAGAAATCTTGGCGTTGATCTTACAATTACCGTTGTACAGGAGTGTTTTGTGTCGAACAAGAAAAGACCAAATCCCTTCCCTCTTTCTTCTGTTGGGATATGTGCTTTTCCAACTGGTTAGCATCAGTAAGTTTTTTGTTTTTCAAACCAACCCGTCTGTTCCTGCAGGTGTTTGGCAATAAGATGGTCATCCCTTCACTGGACGGTGCCTTGTTCCAGTGGAACCGGGACAGGGAGACGATGGAGTCCGTGCCTTTCAGTGTGGAGTCCCTGCTGGATTCGTCTTACCGGATCGGCGAGGACACCGTCCTGGTCGGGGGAAAATCTCTAACGACCTACGGACTGGGGGCCTACAGTGGCAAGGTCAGTGAAATCAGTTGAGGTGAAGCTTGTATCAGCGTTCCTCCGGTCATGGAAAACCTGGAAAAGTCATGGCATTTTAAAATGGTCATTTCCAGGTCTGGAAAAAAATTAAATCATAAAAGTTTGGGAAAAGTCATGAACATGTGTTATAATCACATGTTCATTTACGCCGAGTTTGAAATAATTATTATGTTTTTTCAAAAAAGACGCTCAAAATATAAGCCGGCGTACGCTCTCAATACGCAACATGTTCTACATTTTTTATGTTTATACTGAGATTTCAGTTTGGTCATGGACATTTATTTTAAAGTCATGGAAAAGTCATGGAAATCCATCGGTCAACATGTGTAAGAACCCTGTTGTATTGCATTTCTAATTAGATGAGCTTATATTAAAATTCCCCCTCTGTTTTACAGAGAGAGAGAGTTAAAGGGGCGACGCCAGAGCGACAGCAGCTTGTTCTCACCACGTTAAAATGTTATAATAACCCCGCCCCCTTTTTGTGTTTGCCTCAGCTTCGGTACATCTGCTCCGCGGTGGGCTGCAGCCGCTGGGGGGAGGAGGTGGAGGTGGAGGCCGAAGACGTGCTCCTGCTGCAGAGGACTCAGAAGACGGTGCGAGCCATCAGGCCGCGGTCGGGGATGGAGAAGTGGGTTTTGTTCAATCCGCCTTGTCGTTGTCGGTCACGGAGTCATCGGACGCCGCTATAGCGTGTGTGGTGATCCAGCATGAGAGACACTCGATCGACGTTACGTCGGCGCTTTTAAAGAAAGTCGGTTAACCTTTTAGCCACGAGGAGCTAACATTAGCACGTCTTCTGCTTTATTTGATTTTTGTTTGTGTATTTTATTCAGTCATTCAAATCAAATACAATACAATATTATCCTATATAATGTACAAAAGAGAAAGGCTGAAAAGGTATAGGTAGAAGCAAAAAATGCTTATAAATTCCTATCCTAAATTGAAATCAAAATAAATCAGAAAATTAATATAAAATAAAGAAGAAAAAAAACAACAATAAACAAAATAAAAAACAAAATATATTTATATATACTACCACATACATCTTCCATATTACTACGTTTTTAATTACATTTATAACTCAAGAATTGTTTTATAAATGATTCCCTTGAAAACCAAATAAGAGTTCACCATTCTTACATCCATTTCAACATTATTCCATAATTGGACTCCTACAACAGAAATACATCTTCTTTTAATCCCTTTTTTAGCCTTTTGTACAGTAAACTTACAAACCTCTCAAGTCATATTTACACATGTATTGAAAATAAACTTTGTACACAGTCTGGCAGTGACTTCACTTTAGCTCTGTACATTGTCTGCATTATTTTATAATAAACCAAATCATTACATTTCAGAACACGGGATCTGTAAAATAAAGGGTTTGTGTGCTCAAAGTAGCCGACATTATTCATGATGCGTTTCGCACGTTTTTGTAACACAACTGTTGATTTCATCTACTTCTTATCATATCTATTCTTTTTCTCTCTCAAGGCACTCAGCAGGCCCATGTTGGATGAATACATACACACTTTACATTCATGAATGATTTATTCATTAAACAAAATGATAATCAATAATTATCATTCCTAAATCTTTCGTTTGACGGGTCGTAAAGTTTTTTTTTTTCCAAGTGTGTTTTATCGCTGTCGATTCCAGGTGGAACTTCAGCGTCGGGAACTTTGAGCTGAAGCTTCTTCCCGAGACGCAAGCCGGCATGAACTTCCTGGAGGGAGAGGTGGCGAGCGGCGACGCCTGGAGGGGGAGCCGGCGGTTCATCGCCGACCAAACGAAAGAGGGAGGGACGACGGAGGACCGGCAAAAGCAGAACCTGAAACTCGTCATCAAAGTGTCTGTTCCCGATTGGAAGGTCATGGCCTTCAGTACGGCGCCGGACGGACAGCTGGTCTGGGAGCGTCAGGTAAGAGACGTTACGAACTGCAATTTAGCGGCATTCAAACCGGGCGCGTTTGCAGCGGCGTAGTCTTCTTGAATCAAGTCGAGTTTGTCCAGTGAGGTGCGTCCGCTCATCCTGCATCGCCCGTGTCGTGTAGTTCTGCACACCCATCGCTTCGGCTTGGCTGGTGGGCGGGGGCAAAGTCACACCCATCGCCCTGTTCGACGACAACGCCTACAGCAACCAGTCGGAAACCGACGAGGAGGAGGACGGCGACGAGTCCCAGAAGGCCGGCGGAGCAGAAGATTCCAGTGTTTACCTTGGTAAACAAACGCAGACGCTCACGCCGTGTGCTCGCGCTCATTCGGAATGTGAAGTTGCGGCAATTTATGTGCTCAGCAGAAATTCTCTCGCGTTGCACATTTGCTCCCAGTGAATCGAGTACATGTCTTTTATCCTCGGTCCCATCAGGAATGTACCAGGGACAGCTCTACCTCCAGTCCTCAGTGAGGATCAGCGAAAAGTTCCCTTCCAAAGCTATTGGATCGGTCAATGACATCATTCCACTCCCCACAGTCAAGTGGAAGCCTCTAGTCCGTAAGTCCACGCCCCCTTTTGTCTAATCACCCAACCTTGGCGTCATTAGCATTGCTTTAAACACAAAGTGATTCTGTGTCTTGTTTTCAAGAACTATTATAATTAATTAGCAGCCTTTTGGGCCGGTTCTCTGTTGCTCAGAGCTTTGTTTCTTATTCCCATTCATGCGTTTGTTATTCCGACTCTTTTGATCCCCCTCCTCCTCCCGAGATCAAAGAACATAATCATCTTGTCCTTGGCACAGATTCCCCGTCTCGGACACCAGCCCTGGTCGGCTCTGATGAATTTGACAAGTGTCTGAATAATGACAAGTTCTCCCATGAAGAATACAGCAACGGAGCCCTGTCCATCCTTCAGTATCCATACGGTGAGGCCCTGCCGCCGACCACCGAGGCCGTAACGGATCACGGTCACATCTTGCGTACGAATCAATGTGAATTGCCTGAGACGGATGAAAACGGACCATAAACCCCACGATTGTTTTTCTTCTCCGCAGACAACGGCTACTTCTCCCATTCCAGCAAGCTTTACCGGGAGAAACGCAACAGTGCCGTCAGCCTGATAAAGGGAAACGGGCCGGGGGCTGAGAGTCGCAGGAGAAAGGACCCCGTGCTGCTGCTGCCCTGGTGGAAGGAGATCCTCGGCACCATCGTCTTCTGCATCGCCGCCACCACCTACATCGTCCGCAAGTTCTTCCACCCTCCCGCCCCGGTGGCCTACGTCAGGGTAAGTCTCGAGACGCAGCCTGCGGCAAGAAAAGCCGAGCTGACAAGTGACTGCTGGTGGCTATTCTTGTCAGACAGTGTTAATGTGAGACACTGGGTGCAGCTACTGAAACCAGTGCACACACAGCCTGAAAACAGCTTCCACAAGTGAATCATCTTCATGGTTCTGATCATGGTTCTGTACGGAGAAATGACTCCATTTGAATTTGTCTAAATTTAAATATTTCCTCAAAGCGTCCCTGAAGAAAATGTCCAGGTTTTCATTTGGATGATGAAATGGGTTAAAATGACTATTCACACTAATGTACGATGGCATGTTATGTATACACATACATATATACATTGTAGGTTATTATGGAGTAATATGTATTATGGAGCTGAGGGGTAATTTTCTAAATTAAAGTAGAAAAAATTGCATACTCATGAGATTAAAGTTGTGCATTTGTGAGGAAAAAATAAGTATTTTCCAATGAACTACATTGCAAGTTTGGCTCAACCATGTCACACAACAGCTGCTGCTGCTTTTGTATTATGTCTGCAGTGGATGACCTCATCAAATTCAGCAGTAAGGACATTTTATTTGAGCTCAGAATCACCATATTGTCATTGGCATCTGAACTTTAAAAGAGACATCGGTGGGAATTTGGCCAATTCAGAAGAAAGCAACTTAGTGAATTAAAAAAGGGAGCCGTGCTCCATCCTGTTGCACCTCCTCACTAACCTCTGCATGTTCACCGGTGGCATCTATGGAGCGATGAAGTTGATCCGTACTTGCAAAAGTAAAGCGATGTGGTTCCATGATCCAAACAAGAACACAATTAAATTGTTTCTTATAAATGTATGACTTTATTGTCTCAGAGAATGTCCAAGTTTATGTCCAATAATCTAATCTTGGAAATTGTAAATTGCAAAAACGTAACATAAGTGCATCGCTATTCATTTATATGTCATAGAATGTCAGAGCAGAGCTTCTATACACGTCCCGCCCTGTGTGTCATCGGTTTGGTTTTTTACATTTATACGTCTTTGCTTTCCTCCTTCTGTCCCTCATAGCAAAGGAAAGAGTCGGAGACACAGTGCCAGACAGACTGCAAGTTTGACCTTGAGGTTGTGGAATCCAAAGAGCCGGTTGCTATGGAGACCCGGTCCAGCGAATATGTGTCCAGGTACATGATCGTTAACACGCAGTGAAGACGGAACACGTCTGTAAATGTTTTTGTGCATTTTGTATCATGACTCGGGAGAGCTTGACGAAACGCCGCCGCTCCGCTGGGAATTGTCATCCTCGCGCTTGAAAGTTGCAAACGCGAGTCTCACTCTTTTAAGGTGTAGCTACAGATTTGGCACTGTTACCATGGTGACCACCGGTCTTCCAGCCTGCCTCGATAGGACAAGGCAGAGATGGGAGATGCAAGTCGTCGTAGTGCGTGATTGGATAACTCAGCTGTTTTCCATCAAATGAACATGACCTTGTCCCCACCCAGCAGCATCTGCCACAGGGTCGCAGTGTCACCTTACATCCCAGTCAGCACAGTCAGAAGTTTTTTTTAATGTTATTTTGGACATCCCAAATATGATCGATGGAGTTTATAAGCTTACATTCTTTAGCTGAATAACACGGCTTTTCTCCCCTTTAACGCAAGCATGAATCTGATTAAACCGTTGTTTTTCCTGCTGTCATCACTGGCACATTCTCCTATTTTGAGCCATCCTGAAATGACCCCCCCCCCCCCCCCTTTACTATTAAAACTGCTTCTGCAAACCATGCAAATTGCTTTCACCAAGAAGGAACTTCCCTAAATAAATCCGATGGCAGCAGCAGCAGCAGCAGCTGGGGCGGGCATGAGGCAGGGTCATTGGGAGGCAGATAGAGATCAGGAATCAAGGCCCGAAGCACCTGTGCACAAACATCTCCTCATAAGACGCCTTCAATCCCCAGAAGTGCCTGAGAAGAGATGCTTCAGCAAGGTGTGGACAGTGGTTTGACATGTAATGTGAAAACCAAGCCAAACAATCCCCAATATAACATGCATTTATGTGCACAGATTCTTAAGTTTCTTCAAAATATATATAATTCACTTATTCACATAAAAATGTATTTAAGAGTATTTAAGTATTTAACAATTATCACTTCACTTAACTGTAAATCTATCTGAAATAAGCACAACTGTAAACAACAAATGACAAACAGTATAATAGATCAATACATGTTGTTTTAGTTATAAAAGGGCCATTTTAATCTTGATATAATTTTGCCTTGGCATTTTATGGTTATACAAACAGTAATTCAACATTAACGCTCACGGTTGATACAAAAACGCTTCAATTTTCACTTTTTCAGCCGCTGTAGAGTTTGAGTGACAGCCGTAGGGTTAATCAGCCGACTTGGCCACAGTGCATTCACTTAACCCTGGTCTTTGACATTTGTCAGAGAAGTAGGTGATCTCACACACACAGACACACACACACACACACACACACACACACACACCCGCGCCTTTCTACTGTCGAGCGTGATTCGCCTTTTGCTCCAACAACAAATGACGAGCAAAGCGTCTTCTCCCCAGGTACCTGACGGACTTCGAGCCGGTGCAGTGCCTCGGCCGCGGGGGGTTCGGTGTTGTGTTTGAAGCCCGCAACAAAGTGGACGACTGCGACTACGCCATCAAACGGATCCGCCTGCCCAACAGGTAGCGCCGCTCGCCGGGCACACACTGACCTCCTCGCGCTTTCCTTTTTGACTCGGGTTTTTTTCTCCGGCCGGATTATGTAAACTGCAACCTACTTGTCTGAACATACAGAGGCAGAACTGACAGTTTGGTATGAATAATATATATAATATATAATTGGGGGCAGCTGTAGCTCAGTGGGGTAAGGGGGTCGTCCTGCAACCTCAAGGTCATCGGTTCGATCCCCACTCTCCCCGTTAGTTGCAAGTCGAAGTGTCCATGAGCAAGGCACTGAACCCCCAGTTGCTCCCCGGGCGCACCACGGCAGCCCACTGCTCCTTAATGACTAAGGATGGGTTAAATGCAGAGAACACATGTCGTTGCATGTGTACCTGGACTCTGTGCAAAGACAATAGATTCAATCCAATAATAGCCACGTGTTTATATTCATACCGTCGAGCATGGACATTTAGTGTTCAGTCGACGGCAGCTCTGCGTGTATTTTCTTTTCTTACTGTTGTTGACTGATCACACCGCGCACATCAAACTAACTTATTATATTTTCAGGATCAGTGTTTGTGCTGAAGCGAGTATTGAGCCCTTTGTGTATCGAGACTGTGTTCATTTGAAGTTTAACATTTCGGGTATAAGACTGAATTCAAAGGATTTGTGTCTCGAGATCCTGAACGTGTGGTACCCGATGCGGTCGTCCCGAGTTCCGCTCTAATGCTCAGTCTGATGTCGCACAGGGAGCTGGCCCGTGAGAAGGTGTTGCGAGAGGTGAAGGCCCTGGCCAAGCTGGAGCATCCGGGGATTATCCGCTACTTCAACGCCTGGCAAGAGAGCCCCCCCGTGGGCTGGCAGGAGGAGATGGACCAGAGGTGGCTGAAAGACGGCAGGTGAGCCAGGTTTTTTTTAAACTGGTCACCCTCCAGCTCAGCAGGTCAAACATGTCCAGGGACAACAATGCCATGGGGTTCGTTGTCCAGGGACTGCTCCCACGCCAAGAGATGTGTTCCTCCCTTCATGGCATCTCTGATATTTATTCCTCTACCGACTTTGCATCATTCACCTCCCTTCACTGGTTGATGAGGACAGATGTTTAAATTCCAGGTGATGGGGGGGAAAATAATGCATGAAAAATGTAATTGTATGAGCGACTCATCCGTAGCGGGTGTATAGTAGATGGCGGTCGGCACGCCCCCAGTTTGGATGAACGAACAGGAGCTCCATCACGAGAGCGAGGCCACGGTACCGGTGGTTGTTTCATCTCTCAGAACACTTCAGTTTGGTCACACAACAACAAAGTCACACAATGACGCAAACAAACTGCGGTAGACCAGCAGCTCCCGTGTTCTGCGAGGTAAAATATTTTATGATGTCAAAGACACATGGAAAAGCAAATAGATAACGGATTCAGTTTGTCATCACAAAAGGGCCGTCTGAAGTCGAGGTGAAGCAGCGGAATAATTCTAAATAGACGGCGGACGGATTCAAGCTAAAAGCTGCACTAGATAACCGTTTAGTGAATCCATCCAACTGGACATTTGGTGTGTTTACCTTGTATTTTGTAAACTGTTTTGTCGTAACAATTCATCTTAACAGCAGTTCTCCTTTCTCTCTTTCAGCGCCACCGACTGGCCAATGAGCTTCCTCGACCACATGGAGGCGCTGTCGGTCAAAGTGCCGGTGTCCAGCGCGTTGTCGCCGGTCTGCGGGCCCGGAGGAGACGTTCTGGAGGCCTCCGTGGACACGCGGGCCCTGCTCTCCGGCAGCGTCGGCGTGGGTTTCGGCGTCGACGACGGCGGCCTGTCCTTCCACCCGCTGCCGGGCCGCGACAGCCAGCCGGACCGCGACGCCTCGGACACACACGACTCCTTTGAACTCTGTCCTCCGCGCGGCCCCAGCGACTGCACCTCTTCTTCCTTTGACATTGTGTTCGAGGACTCAGGCTGCGACCGGGACGCCGACACGCACACGGCCACGGACACGCACACAGACTCGGACAGCCCGAGCACAACGACGGATCAGAACAGCTCGTCTTCCTCGCGCACCCGACAACAGGAATCCGTCCCGCCCTTCTCTTCGTCTCCCCCCCGACCAACCTCTCTCACCCTGGCTGTCCTGCCAACTCCTCAAACCCAGCGAGTCCTGCCTTCTCCCAAGGTCAGCCATCACTCACTCAGCTGTCGTTAGCTGATGTCTCAGACTTATTAAGGGGTTATGACTTTTACTATTAATATTAAACCTTACTGATGTACCTACAGGTTCGTTACAGTTGCAGGTTTTCAAATTGTTGAATTCTTTAGCTTAACCCTCCTGTTACCTTTCGGGTCAATTTGACCCCACGCTGTTTTTCACTGTCAAACATTTAAGAAATATCAACTTTTTTATATATTTAAAGGGCTATTTAGGTAGTCAACAAACAAACATAAAGTACCTCACACTTAAACTTGGGAAACAATATTAACCCTTTTCTGGAGGTTTTAATTGCTGGGATCAAATTGACCCCAAGGGTAAAATATGTTAGTAAATGTAAAGGTATCAGGAGGGTTAAACATTGAATGGGGTCAAATTGACCCAAAGGCAACAGGAGGGTTAAGAGAAGGATCTTTCCAATTTTGATACCTGCTGGTGTGGACATGAAATCATAAGAATATTCATTATTAAACCGAAGGTTCTGCATTGTATGTTTTCTATGATTTTGTTGAAAAAAGTCGTATTTACAGCACTTCAATAACAAAAAAGAAAGCTGCAGATGTTGGACCTGAGAGTCAAACAGCAATGTCCTCCCCCTCCCGTCTCCAGGTGTACCTGTACATCCAGATGCAGCTCTGTCGGAAGGAGAACCTGAAGGACTGGATGGCTCGGCGCTGCCTCCCGGAGCAGAGGGAGCACAACCAGTGTCTCGATATCTTCCTCCAGATTGCAGAGGCCGTAGACTTCCTGCACAGCAAGGGGCTCATGCACAGGGACCTCAAGGTGAACACACACACACTGTATATGATGTGATTTACTGTCATTGTGTATATGAAGTGGCGTATTAATGCGTAGCTGAAAAGTAACCGTCTCCGTTGGTCCTCCAGCCTTCCAACATCTTCTTCACGATGGACGACGTGGTGAAGGTGGGCGACTTCGGCCTGGTGACGGCCATGGAGCAGGAGGAGGACGATGACGAGCCGAGCGCCCTGACGCCCGCCCCGCTGCTGACCCGGCACACGGGCCAGGTCGGCACCAAGCTCTACATGAGCCCGGAGCAGGTGAGCGCGCGTTTGACTAGACATGCAGGTATTTTTCCACCGGAACAATGAAAACAAATGGACACTAATAGGATCTGATACTCCTGTGCAAAGTGAGGAGGTCTCCTACCTCTCAAACAGCCACTCTCAAACTCCATCTGTTCCTTTTCTTTTGTCCTGGCAGCTCTCTGGAAACTCGTACTCTCACAAAGTGGACATTTACTCCCTGGGACTGATCCTGTTTGAGTTGCTGTATCCCTTCAGGACCCAGATGGAGAGAGTGAGGGTGAGTCCGTGAGGATACATCATCATCAACGCCCCGAGGGGTTGTCATACGGCAATACATGGACCTAGAATTTGTCTTTTTGAACTATCAAGCGCCTCATTATTGTTGTCAATTTAGACCATATTAGGCTTTTCCTAGGATATATGTATAATGCAGAGTTACAAATTAGTTTTTGAAGCAGAAAAAAAAGAAATCACAAAAGACAAAAAGGCTTTTGTAAGGAAAAAAAATCTTCCCGTCTGTTTTTTTTATTCCAGTTAATTATTCTGTTTTGTTTGAAAACTCTGTGGGAAAACTGCAACACAGAAATCAGATTATCATTTGAAGGGTCGTTCATGTCTGGTAGAGGGTGTGTGTGTGCGTGGGTCTATGTGTGTGTGTGTGTGTGTGTCTGTCTGTGTGTGTGTGTGTGTGTGTGTCTTTGTCTCGGTAACAAAGGGCCTGATGAGCCAACTAGCGCCGCTCCGCTCACAGGTGTTTCCGTCTCTCTTCCAGACGCTGACCGAGGTGAGAGCTCTGCGCTTCCCGGAGCTTTTCTCCAAAAACAACGTCCAGGAGGTGAGCGGCCGGCTGCCTCCCCCTAGTGGCTGTGAACGCAAACTGCATGTGGCCCGAGAAAAAAATACAAGCCGCTCTGTTTATTTACTTTGCCTGTTCTCGAGATAAATAAATTGCGACTTGTCCCGGGGTGGGAGGGTTCATCCTCATTGTGCGTTGTCACAGATTTAATAATCTGTCCTCACCAGCGCTAACACCTCGTGAGTCAAATCTGATGAGATAATCCAATGAGGTGTCGATTGATTATTTTCCCCTGAGAGCAACAGGATGTGTAAAGTGAAGTAACCATTGCACATTCACATTGCACACTAAAATATAAACGGCAGCGTTGTCATCGGAGATCGTTGCGTCAACATAATATGGAAATATAATTTTCAATTTTCAATAATAAACTCTTTAGAATCAAACCATCCATCTATTTAAATCACTTAAAGATGCTCTTTACGACCACAACCAGGGGTTTGGTGTGAGGTTGTTCATTACCTTGTCTACCTGTTTACTTTGTAATGAGATTAACATAATCCCAAAGCATAATCCGTGATTCTCCAACACCTCGCCCTGTTATCCCAGCTTCCCTCTTTACCAGCCGCGTGCCGTTCTATTTTAAGATAGATAGGCCTGCGCTGTGCACTGTGTGTGTGAGGATGTCATTCTGTATTATTTCCGTGACGGTGTTAGCATCGGCATCCCCATTGCGTGACGCCATTGCGTGACGCCATTGTTTCCCCTGTGTAGCTGAGCATGGTGCGCAGCATGCTGTCGTGGAGCCCCGCCGAGCGCCCCGAGGCGGCCGACATCACGGGGACGCCCCTCTTCCAGGAGCTGGAGCTGCCTTGCCGACTGGCCATGAGGCAGCGCTCCCGCACATACAGCGCCTCGTCCATGGGCCGCCCCTCACGCCAGACGTCGAGTCACTGAAAGTCCCAGTGATGCAATATGTAACGCCCCCCCCTCCTCCTCCTCTTCCTCCTCCTCTTCCTCTGCAGCCCAAAGGAGACACCTCGGCCCCCTGCGCCGTCACACACTGCCTCAGACTAGAAAAACAAGACAAACCGTGCAGGAGTTTATCCTCGGTTACATATTCGCATGCCATCATGCCCACGTTCCCCAATTTTAATCACACTTGCAAAGAATATTTTAAAAGCAACAGCCGCTCCGCAGCGTCCGCGACCAGCAGCTCTCGGCTCGGGCGGTGCAAGCAAACGAATACTCAGTGGTTGTTTTTAAATGCCTCTGGGTACCCGATGGGCGGCGTGCGCTCAGCGATCATCCGCGGGACGTTAGAACTCACGGACTTTGCCGTGTCTCACCCCGACGCGGCCGAGGCGATCCTTCGGTGCTCTCGAGGAAAATGACAGACATGCTGAGAACTGCTTCACGTATGATTTGACGCCGGTCCGGTCACAACACGCTGCGCGCTCCCAACATTCAGCCGGTGTTCACTCACCCACGCCACACCTCAGGTATCAAAAACCAAGAGGATACTCCAAAGGGGCCTTTGATGCTTGATCATCCGACCAGTCCTCATCACTGGTACGAGCACCATCTGGTGTTCTGCACCCAATATGCCTGACTTTTTGTTTGTTTTTTAAATAAGAAAAGGCAATGTATTGAGAAGAGAAGAGTTTATGAATCCGGATTTTCCGATATGATTTGCCTTTAGAAAGTGGCCCCTGGCCTCTGAATGAATGCGGAGCCTCTGGCTCCTGTCGTTTTTTTTTTTTTTTTTGCATGTACCTGCAGAGGGAGAGTGAGGGGGTGAGTGAGTATATCTTTAAAGCCAATACTTGGACGCAGTTTGTAAATTTACACAATGACTCGAGGTGCTCAATCATTTTTTCTCCCCAACACCTCCTCTTTGCTCTGTGAATATAAATGAAAGGGGAAAAACATCCGTTTATATCTTTTTGTTTCTCTTTTGTTAATGAATTCAGAAGATACGTTCGATCAATCCTGTACATATTGTAAGGCGCCGTTGCTTGTACATGGCTTTTTCCATAAGGCAACTGTAAGATAGTGTGATATACTGTGTGGGGGGGAACTCTGCCATTAACGGATAGCTGAATGTTCCAGTGTGACGACGGTGGTCACCTCTTCTTCTTCTCAGTGTTCGTCTTCACACGTGCGGAGCACCGAGGGGGTTTTCGCCCTGCTCCGAGCCTGCAGGACCAGAGTGCCATTAGAAAGTCAGTACAGTGTACTTTTCTAAAAACTGAAAAACTCACCTCCCAATTTTTACGGGAACCGCGCCACCGCGGGCTCCGACCCCGTTGGCCGGCGTTCCTGGCGAAGCGCGACAAACGCGAGAGGTGCGCGGCCCTCCCACGACGAGGAGAAATGACATTTAGTCGAGAGACGATACTGTTTTATCCCCTCTGCGTCGTCTACCGGGGGGACCTGGACCTGACGTGGGTCATGTGATCCACAACAGCATTGTTTAATGTACATAAGAAGTGCTGGGCAGAGTCACATGACCCGCTTGTAACTTCACACACACACTGCTCATTGTAATGTGCTTTCAATGATTGTACTTTTCTAATGATCTTCTTATCTTCTCTTTTTTCATTTTTTATGAATAAGCCCAGTTTTCTTTCTCCCTTTTTTATAATTGTTCAGCAGTTTTTTTTCTTACCGACTCCACAGAGTCTCTTGACTGCATTCGATGCAAGAAGTCAAACGGATGTTTGTTCACCTGTCCTCGTTCTTCTTCTTGCGAGAGGATCCGTTCTGTCCTCGCCGTTCACCGCGGACGGTCCGTCCACCAATAAGAAGGTCGTGCCGTAAATGACATATCCTCAAGTCGGGGCAAATTCAGACAGAAGTTTCTGTGTGGGTACTGTAACTTTAGTGCTGACCTATTTGCAAAATTAATGTCTAATACGTCAAAGGAATTTGATAATGGATCCGGGATGAAGCCGTCTCAAGAGAATTGTGATCTGAAGATGCGTTAGTGGAGAATTTACAACTTAAATCCCCTCCAGTAGTGAAGAGCTTGTCAGCGCCGACCATGAAGACGTAAAGCAGCATTATTGACGATAGTGTATTATATGAGGATCTAGAGATTTTCTTCTTTTCATTCGGAACCAAGAAAATGTGATTACACTGTTGTTTTTTCATGCTTTCGTTGACTTGTGTTCATCCCCTCTTCACTCCGGCCGTCCAGGCGTCTTTTCCTGAGGTCGAATTGAATAATCGGACTCGACCGCCGGTCTCTGACGCCTCCCTTTGGAGACGGAGTTGTCTCTTTTTGTGCACAAACCCAATTCTGTTTAACATGGTGAATTGTAAATATGTTTATTTGCTTTATTTATGTTCCGACGCCGTGATCAATCCTTTTGGGGTTGGTGTTATTATGAATGCGCTTCCTGCGATGGAGCGTGTTGGAATATGATGACTTCTTACAAGTCTAAATTTAATAAACCGTTCTATACCGTTTGTACAGTTGTGTGTCCTTGGTGTGCAGTCTGTGGGTCGATGCCGGGCAGGTCATTCAGACTTTATCATTAGTTAAACATTAGTTATGGCTTTCATAAAAAAAATGGAAATATCAGTCCTGTGAATAATTTACTCTGGTTTGGTGCGACTAAAAACTGCTGTATGTGTAACGTATTTGTCAAGCTGCGTTTGTACAGCACAGAAATGTAGTTTAAGACTGTAATAAACCTGCGAGAGATTAGCTATTACTATAAATACCATTTATAAACATTTATAAAACAATAATAAACAAATATATATATGTGTGTATATATTTATGGATGTATATGTGTGTATATATATATATATGTGTGTATATATATACATATATATATAAACATATATATGTATATATATTTATGTGTGTATATATATGTGTTTGTGTATATATATATATATACACACGTGTATATATATATGTGTGTATATATATATAATATCTATATATGTGTGTGTATATATATATACACACGTGTATATATATAATATGATATATTAGAACAATAATTAAGTTGGCAGCTTATCGTTACAGTTGCTTAGTGTTGCTCACCTCTCATTGAAGACAATGAAGGAAGTTATGGTTGAAAAAGCTCTAAAAAAACAACTAAGTGGACCTTGAGTTATTTAGTGAGACAACCAAATATAAAGTAGTGATAATGATTCAAACCAATGTGGTGTCAAAGCATATAAATGCTAATGCAACTTGAACCTTAAATACAACTTTTTATTTTCATATTTTAAAAAAACGTGTTTAATATAAAAAGGGCTTCAGATAGTTTCTAGTACAGTGGTCGCCAACCCGTCGATCTCGGAGACGTTCCCTGTCGATCTCCAAAATAAAATGAAAATAAATTCAAAAACACATTGTTCCTTGTTTTAGAACATTTTCTGAAGTGTCTTCTGAAATGTTTTCTTTCTGACTGGAAGATTGACGTCAGAAAAGATCTCCGCCTGATTCATGAACGCCTGTAAACGGGTTCTCTGACAGCCGTGTTCTCAGCTGTGCACCCAGAAAGAGGAACGTACCACGACAGGTGGGGCGCAGGGGGAAATGCAGAAAGACCTTTATTGATAACTTCACATATTACACAAGCTCAAAGTACACCGACATAAAACTAAGTCATCAATAAATATATGTTGAAATGCCTGTACCTTCGTGTACATGTTTACGTTAAGGCATTAACAGGTTACGCCTGCGCGTGCGCGACAGCCGAGATTCTTGGCGACTTGCCAGGTCTTACCTCCGTGAGTTGGGCTTTTCTGCTGTTGTCCTTCAAAACAAAAGCTCAACATTGAGCTTTTTTCTTGTCCATAGAGCAATCTGGTTTACTTGAAAGTGATTGCAATTGCATTTATACTATTATTTGAAAAGGGACAGATGCAGGAGTCACAAATGGTGATTCTCATATTTATTATTATGAAAATTCTTTAAATCTGAGGATGTCTGTAGAGCTGATGTGAACGTAATCACCAACGGTATGAGTTCAGAACCAATCCCAGATGAGAAAACGTTCATGAATACCAATTTTGCCCCGAAAAACTCATCAGTGAAGTTGAGAAAATCACCAAATCAAAGACCAGGAGCTGGATTACTGACAGACAGCTGACAGACGGCCTCAGACTGGCTGTCTGTGATGATGAACTAACTACAAGCTCACAGCCAGAGTTCAGTCACAGCCATCACTCTGACTGGAGTCACATGACGTGATGGCATTATGATGAGAGCTGAACTTACATGAGTTGCACTGACTGATCATGTTGTCAGTGTTGTGCTGTAATTGGATTGGATTCAATTTATTGTCATTGCTAGAGTCCAGGTACAGAAGCAGCGAAATGTAAATAAATACAACATTTATATTGGTAGTTCATCCAGCTGTTCATTGCAAATGTGTTTTTTCTTGTTCATATTGTGTGCGGTTAACAAATATTTTACTTGTTATATTACACTTAAATTCTGTGTACCTGGTCACATCAATTTGAACGCTGGACCAAAATGACAATTAGGCCAAATAAAAAGTAATAAGTCCAGTCTGGACAGTCGTTTTCTCTCAACGCCTCAATAGGTAGATCTTGTCGTCATGAAGGCGGAGGTCAGGGATCTTGGGCTCAAAAAGGTTGGTGACCACTGACCACTGTTCTAGTATATTAACTTCGTATAACATATTTACAGAATAACCTATGAAAAGACACCATTAATACGAAAATATGATTGGAAAAAAAGCTAACGAGCTCGCATGTAAAGGGGCGGGGCCTCTGCTCTGTTTTCAAAATAAAAGTTTAAAAGCCCCTCTCGACCCCGCCCCCCCCGGTTGCGCATTTCCGCTGCCATGACGTCACTTCTGGATGTCAATATGCGGCTCGGTGCGGCGCTGGGAAACGGAACCACTGGAAAGATGTAAACCGAGTACCCAGCGAAGACGAGCCTCAACGCAGACACCGAACCGCAACGCGGGACGAGAACCCGCACCGGGCGTCCGTTAAACCGCGAACCGCGCACCGAACCGGCAGCTCGGTGAGTCGCCGTCTCCCCGCGAAGCAGCGGCAGCGGCAGCGGCGGCGGAGCGCGTTTGCCTCGAAGCAGCCATCTTTTCGGTGAGGAGAAATGTACGGGGCGCCGCGGCGGGCCTGCTCCGGCTCCGGCTCCGGGGGTCGCGTCCGGAGCCTCCTGATGCTGACGACCGCGCTCCTGCTCTCGGCCGCCGGGCTGCTCTCCGCGCTGCCCGGCGTCACCGAGGCGAAGGAGTGCGACAAGCCGTGCGTGAACGGGCAGTGCAACGCCGCCACCGGCAGCTGCGCGTGCCTCCCCGGCTGGGTCGGGGACCAATGCCAGCACTGCGGAGGGAGATTCAGGTACAGTGAGCCGACAAGAGCCGCTTGTGACGGGTCGCGTGAATGTTGTCTTTGCTTTGTGGAGGTGAGAGACGAGACACAGAGCAGTGCACACCTGAGGCACAGAAACACCCGGTACTACTACTACTACTACTAGTACTAGTACGACTAGTACTACTACTACTTCTACTACTAGTACTAGTACTACTACTACGACCACAGGTCTCCTGGTTCAATCGCTAAATAGTACCTGTGTCATGTGCATGCTCTTCATGAGGTATCAGTGGCCCTTCAGTGTCCTTTAACCCTCCTCTTACCTTTGGGGTCAATTTGACCTCATTCAATGATTGACAACATTTTTTTTGCTTCATATTTCATGACTTTTCCTAATTCTTTGGGGACAACTGGGAAAACACATTCACATTGATGATATGTTTTCAATGTCCTGAACACAACTTGTACGCAACGGTGTTCTTTGGGGTCAATTTGACCCCAGGCTGTTTTTCACTGTGTAAAACATATAAGAAATATCTTTTTAATCTTTAAAAAAAATGTATTTAAAGGGCTATTTAGGTAGTCAACAAACACACATAAAGTACCTCACACTTAAACTTGGGAAACAATATTAATTCTAATCATTTTCTGGAGATTTTAATTAATTAAAGGGTAAACGATGTTGGTACATTTGAAGGTAACAGGAGGGTTAATCTGTGTGTCACCAAACCAGGTAACAACCTATGTTGTGTACACATCACTTCCCTGGATGTAAAGGTGCTGATGCTGGAAGTTTTCTGATAAAACCAAGAAGCCAAGAAGATTTGTCATCTATCCGATTGCTTGTTTTCTTTAAACCTAAAGGTGTTCATTTAATTTGTTTAGTAGAAAACAGAGAAAGTCCACATTGTCTATATAAAGCTGCAACCAGAGGACATGTGTCATTCAAGAAACAAACAAAACACAACATTTTTATTTTTTATCTATTAGTTCATGCCCTCAAATCCCTATTTTAATCCCATGCTTTCACGCAACCCAGCCAGGTGTGTATTCCCAGTTGGGAACACCTCTTTGTGGCATTCTCCGTGTGCGATATGAAAGGTGTCGCAGACTCGATGGGAACAGTCGGACCGTCGGCGCTGCACATCTTGTTCACCCGTTAAAGTTCTGCTTCACGTCACTGGAGGTCGTATTAGTTTAGACAAAAGTCAGGGATATCTCTACGTCTTCCGCCGGAAACTAAAAACACATCTTTTCCCACTATCTGGATTAAAACACCAATTAGCACTTCACTGGTACTCAAATGGCGCATTATTATGTTATTACTCATGTTATTACTCATGGTATTACTCATGTTATTACTCATGTTATTACTCATGTTATTACTCATGTTATTACTTATGGTATTACTCATGGTATTACTCATGGTATTACTCATGGTATTACTCATGGTATTACTCATGTTATTACTCATGTTATTACTCATGGTATTACTTATGGTATTACTCATGTTATTACTTTTGGTATTACTCATATTATTACTCGTTATTACTCATGTTATTACTTATGGTATTACTCATGTTATTACTCATGTTATTACTCATGTTATTACCTTCGCATTGAAAATGCGGAAGGTAGTTATTTATTTATTTGTATGCGTGTTACTCGCATAACTAAAAAAGTTTTAAACCGAATCGCATGAAATTTGGTGGGATGATTGGTTATTATCCAGGGACCATTTGATTCGATTTTGGGATCGATCGGGTTAAAGGTCAAGGTCATGAAAAGGTCAACATCTTCTTTTTACCATAGCGCGGTCAATTTTTATCCAATTGGCATGCAACTAATGCCAAAATGTTCATAATTCAATGCCCAATCTTGTGATATGCGAAGGTATGCGCTCTACCGAGTGCCCGTTCTAGTTACTCATGTTATTACTCATGTTATTACTTATGGTACTTTTGTAGTTCGACTATCTTGAAGAAATGTTACTTTCTGTATTCTTGTTCTGAGTTTGTACTCTTGGTTGATTCACTTATTGTAAGTCGCTTTGTTCAGATTGTAAAGCCTAAAGCAAAGTTGTCATTTGTGATTTTGGGCGATACAAATTAAATTGATTTACACTGTCGGTCAGTTTATACAGGACTGTGCGCCCTACTCGATGACACAGGCACGCATTTAATAGGAGAAATATGTCTTTCTTCTTCCTGATTTCCTACTTTCTTGGTTGTCGAATTCAAGCTGAAATAGGGATGTCATGCTTCTGTAAGCGAGCTGATCCAGGTCCAGCATTGTGATGAGCCGGCATGTCTGTGCAGCTCAAATGTGTCCATTAGGGCGTGCATCCTCTAAACAGTCACGGTCAAAGAAAGGGAAGCCGGGACTATTCGCATGGCGGCGTTGAGTACCCTCTGGATTTGGATTCAATCTATCGTCATTGCACAGAGCACAGGTACCAGGGTTCGTATGGTCATGGAAAACCTGGAAAAGTCATGGCATTTCAAAATGGTCATTTCCAGGCCTGGAAAAGTCATGGAAAAAACTTAAATCCTAAAAGTTTTGGAAAAGTCATGGAAATGTGTTATAATCACATGTTCATTTACGCAGAGTTTGAAATAAATAATGGTTTTTTAAAAGAAAGACGCTCAAAATATAAGCCGGCGTACGCTCTCAATACGCACAATGTTACTGTATTTTAGAAATATCATTCTTGAAGTTAATAAAGCTGCAGAATTAATCAAAATATTATCACAATAAGGCCGCCTGCACTTTTCAAATCGCAGACATCGCGCGTATGTTTTTTATTTATTATTTCATCTTTCAGTGAATCCTTCTCTGGTTCCAGCGTCTCAAATGTGAGGATCTGTTTTTTGTTTTTTTTCACTGAACTGAATAGCAGTTTTTTATGGACTACCGTTCAGACGTGTTAAAAAAAGAAGCGATTAAGAATCGCTCTGGGCTGTGGAAACTTAACGTGTGAATTTGTCCTTATTTTCTGACAACTTGTAAATGCAACAACAAACACAAAGTCCCAATTAACTGATAATGGAAACACTGACTCTATCTGCAACACTCTTAACGCTCCAGTTAGTTGAACAAAGGATCAAAGTCTCTGGGGATTATTAAAGTTGAACTTTGGGTTTGTCGGTGGCCTGTTACACGGTCATGGAAAAAAATTAAATCATAAAAGTTTTGGAAAAGTCATGGAAATGTGTTATGATCACATCATTTACGCCGAGTTTGAAATAATTATTATGTTTTTTAAAGAACGACGCTTAAAATATAAGCCGGCGTACGCTCTCAATACGAAAAATGTTCTACATTTTTTATGTTTATACCGAGATTTCAGTTTGGTCATGGAATTTTTTTTTAAAGTCCTGGAAATCCATCGGTCAACATGTGTAAGAACCCTGCTGTTAAGTTTGCCTTCCCTTCCAGCTGCTTCGATTGAAGCCGCATGTCGTCGTCTGTTTCTATTCTCAAACTCTACCGGTGGAAAGAAGGCTCGTCGGGGAGGTTTTTGTGGCGCCGCTGAGCCTGAACTTCACGAATAACACAGCCGGCCGCCGACATCCCAGGATGACGTTTAGAGGCTCGAGCCTCGGTCCTCCTGTGGCGCGCTGAGCAGCGTTATCAGCGACGCGGCGGCCGCCTCGCCCAGTCGGGCTAATTATCATTTACACGTAACAAGTGAACTTTCTTCTTTCCGCGATGCCAGACTGGCCCGGATTCACGGTTGCGTTGCTCAAAGGGACGATGTTTCTTTCCCGGGGAGCGCCTGTGTTTCTGAGGCCGCGTTTAGCATCGAGACAACGCTGCCACACGGGGCCGGCTGAAGGCTGGGGGAAAGCTGCCTTCTGTGGCGAGGGCCTGCCAAGATGGAGACCTGGCTATAGCTGTGAGGGCCAATATCTACATGGAGAGGAGGAGGCGGGGGGGGGGGGGTGGAGGAGGAGTGTGTTTTGTTGTTTTTAATGGCATAAACATCAGATTCTCCTTTTCATCTGAGGGGATTTTGAATTTATGGTTCAGTGTGTAATTTAGCGATTGGCATTCATACCACTTTATATTACAAATCATATCCTGATATATATATGTATGTGTGTATATATATATGTGTATATCTGTATATATGTATATATAAATACATATGTATATGTATATATGACAGAATGGCAAATGAATGCTATGCGAACAAAAACGTTCCTCTTTGTTTAAGCTCTTTTGTTTGTCGTCTCTGGAAGAGTTTAGGAAGTTTCACATCCAGGATCTGGAGGATGGATTAGTTTACAGCCACAGTGGCTGAGGTGGCAGTGAGTTTCCTTTGAAGCCACCGCGTACATCTTTAGGCATCGGCAAACTCGGCACGTCTGATGTGGAACATGAAAAGACGGGATTTAATTTGTGCGGATGAGGTGAACCTGCAGGGTCTAAGTGGGGATGGGATGCATTTTAAGGCTGATTTAAAAAGGCTTAATTTTCAGTGTGTTACAAAAAAAATGTTTAAAAAAAATAGCTCTCTTTAAAGTGCAACTGTAACTCAAGCAAAAAAAGCAAAGTCACTTTGAAAATAGCCACTTGCCCATTATTTATTAAATATTTACTCGACAATAAAACTGACTTATAGCAGCTTGAGTGTGTTTTGGGCAGCTGTAGTCGATGTCGGGTTCACGGCTGCCGAGTAACTTTACATCTTCTTGCGTCCTTTACGAGTCTCCTCAATGTTTTACATTAGCAGGGGGAGGATGGCATGTTTATTTGTAACGGCATCTATGGAGCGCGTTCGCTTGAGAGCATCCGTTGTCTACCGCACTCGACTTGCAGCTCTACACCGACGACTCCCGATGAAACAAAAAAACATAGATGGTGTGGCTATATGAGGACCAGGTGAAGGTAATGAGGGACTAACGAGGGAATGAGCAACAGGTGAGACGGCATGAGGACCAGGTGAAGGTAATGAGGGACTAACGAGGGAATGAGCAACAGGTGAGACGGGCATGAGGACCAGGTGAAGGTAATGAGGGACTAACGAGGGAATGAGCAACAGGTGAGACGGCATGAGGACCAGGTGAAGGTAATGAGGGACTAACGAGGGAATGGGCAACAGGTGAGACGGGCATGAGGACCAGGTGAAGGTAATGAGGGACTAACGAGGGAATGAGCAACAGGTGAGACGGGCATGAGGACCAGGTGAAGGTAATGAGGGACTAACGAGGGAATGAGCAACAGGTGAGACGGGCATGAGGACCAGGTGAAGGTGATGAGGGACTAACGAGGGAATGAGCAACAGGTGAGACGGGCATGAGGACCAGGTGAAGGTGATGAGGGACTAACGAGGAATGAGCAACAGGTGAGACGGGCATGAGGACCAGGTGAAGGTAATGAGGGACTAACGAGGGAATGGGCAACAGGTGAGACGGGCATGAGGACCAGGTGATGGTGATGAGGGACTAACGAGGGAATGGGCAACAGGTGAGACGGGCATGAGGACCAGGTGAAGGTAATGAGGGACTAACGAGGGAATGAGCAACAGGTGAGACGGCATGAGGACCAGGTGAAGGTAATGAGGGACTAACGAGGGAATGAGCAACAGGTGAGACGGGCATGAGGACCAGGTGAAGGTAATGAGGGACTAACGAGGGAATGAGCAACAGGTGAGACGGCATGAGGACCAGGTGAAGGTAATGAGGGACTAACGAGGGAATGGGCAACAGGTGAGACGGGCATGAGGACCAGGTGAAGGTAATGAGGGACTAACGAGGGAATGGACAACAGGTGAGACGGGCATGAGGACCAGGTGAAGGTGATGAGGGACTAACGAGGGAATGAGCAACAGGTGAGACGGGCATGAGGACCAGGTGAAGGTAATGAGGGACTAACGAGGGAATGAGCAACAGGTGAGACGGGCATGAGGACCAGGTGAAGGTAATGAGGGACTAACGAGGGAATGGACAACAGGTGAGACGGGCATGAGGACCAGGTGAAGGTGATGAGGGACTAACGAGGGAATGAGCAACAGGTGAGACGGGCATGAGGACCAGGTGAAGGTGATGAGGGACTAACGAGGGAATGACCAGAGGCAGCTGAAGGGAGCTGGACTGACGAGGTGGGAAGCAGGATCTGGAATGACGTGATAGTTAGAGAGACAGGATGAAAACCACTAATAAAAAAAGGAAGGTGTGGAGCTAAACTGTTACATCATGGTAATAAAACATGAAGGTGGAAGTTGTTCTTTTACTGCCTGATTGTAAATGTCCATAACACGTGTGTGTGTGTCGGGGACAACATGTCAACAGGTGCTGAGGCTTTCACAAACCTTCTTTAGTGTTCTTCCTTACTGTATTTTGTTATAACACTCAACTGCACGTACGGTCATGGAAAACCTGGAAAAGTCATGGAATTTTAAAATGGTCATTTCCAGGCCTGGAAAAGTCATGGAAAAAACTTAAATCATAAAAGTTTTGGAAAAGTCATGGAAATGTGTTATCACATTTACGCCGAGTTTGAAATAATTAATATGTTTTTTAAAGAAAGACGCTCAAAATATAAGCCGGTGTACGCTCTCAATACGCAAAATGTTCTACATTGTTCATGTTTATTCCGAGATTTCAGTTTGGTCATGGACATTTGGTTTAAAGTCCTGGAAAAGTCCTGGAAATCCATTGGTCAACATGTGTAAGAACCCTGTCTCTTGTGAGCCAGCGGTATTCAGCGAAGCAGAGAAAGTTTTCTCTCTGTTTCGCTTCTTAAACTCTCCATTTTGCTGATGCACCGACTTCAAGCCCATCGGAGATAGCGGAGGAGCATCGTTTGCGATGTGTCGCCCGGCCCGTAAAGTCGTCTTGACTTAACGACGCCCTCGGCCCTCGAGCCGCCCGGCCCACGTGGGGCCGTCGGCCTGCAGCTCCGCAGCTTTGGTTGCAGGCGAACGTTTTTCAACAACACGTTGCAACACACCTGTTGCCTGGATGCAAACAAAGAAAAGATAAACACATGTTACGCAATACACTCCAGGGAAGCAACCGCTCTGCATCGTTTTCACGCCGAAGTTGTGAAGGAATCGCACACACACACGTTTGAATTCGTCCACGTTGAAAGCGGAGACAAAAAAAAGCTCTTTTTATAGACGTGTCTTGATGAAGGCTTGAGATCTTTCTCTGGCTCCTGGAGCTGAACGGGGGAAGCGTGTTCGCCGCAGACCTCGGTCCGAAGAGGTGCTGAGAGACTTTTTGAAGTGTGTGTAAAAGGGAATAGTGTGTGAGAAGGGGAATAGTGTGTGTAAAAGGGAATAGTGTGAAAAGGGGAATTGTGTGTGTGAAAAGGGGAATAGCGTATGTGTGTAAAGGGGAATAGTGTTTGTGTGTGTGAAAAGGGGAATATTGTGTAAAGGGGAATAGTGTTTGTGTGTGTAAAGGGGAATAGTGTTTGTGTGTGTGAAAAGGGGAATAGTGTATGTAAAGGGGAATAGTGGTTGTGTGTGTGAAAAGGGGAATAGTGTGTGTGTAAAGGGGAATAGTGTGTGTGAAAAGGGGAATAGTGTTTGTGTGTGTAAAGGGGAATAGTGTGTATGTGTGTGTGAAAAGGAATAGTGTGTGTGTAAAGGGGAATAGTGTGTGTGAAAATGGGAATAGTGTGTGTGTGAAAAGTGGAATAGTGTGTGTGAAAAGGGGAATAGTGTGTGTGTGTGTAAAGGGGAATAGTGTGTGTGTGTGAAAAGGGGAATAGTGTGTGTGTGTGTGTGTGTGTGTGAAAAGGGGATTAGTGTGTGTGACGGTGGAGTCACCGCACCCTGAGACCGACATCAGTAATGACACAATCTCTGCCTACAAAGTGTCTCCTGTGTAATTTGTCTCCTCTCCGCTGCGTCATCGAGCCGATCGGGCGCCGTTCCTCTCCCGCTCTCCCGGCGCTTTGCCTCTGGTAATAATCAGCCGTGCGGTTTAATCATTCTCCTCGTAGCCGTCTTGATTGCTGCTGATTGCTCGGCCGCCAAGCTGCAGGAACCAAATAATTAACTGGGTCACACACACACACACACACACCTGGACTGGACACGGTTTTGATGATCTCAGCCTTTTTTATTTTTGTCGTCGCTGGATAAAATAAATCTTTTTTTTGTAACCCTGAACTTCTCTCTCTTCCTTCAGGTTGACGGGGCCCTCTGGTCAGCTGACCGACGGGCCGGGAAACTACAAGTACAAAACCAAGTGCACCTGGCTGATCGAGGGACAGTGAGTAGAAGTGAAGATCCGACATCGGGGGAGAAAGTCCAATTCTGTGCTGCCGTTCTCAAGACTTTCTTAAATCGACGGCATCCCTTCATCCGTTAAGAAAACCTAAACGGCTCAGATCAGTAATAATAATAATGCATTACATTTCTATAGCGCTTTTCAAAATACTCAGACGAAATATCCTAAAAGCTATGCAATAAAAAGAACTAAAATTACAATAAAAACAAACGATGAAAGCGAATAAGAGCGCAGAGAGCACACAATCACACATTAAAAGCAGTTTTGAACAGGTGGGTTTTGATTTGTGATTTGAACGATGAAAGTTCGCTGCCGTCACGGATGATTTTGGGGAGAGTTCCAGAGGGAGGCGGCAGAGATGGAGACGGCTCCGTCCCCCCATGTCCGGTGCTTACACTTCTCCTTCATCTTGTTCTTCTTGTTCTTCTTGTTCTTGTTCTTGTTCTTCTTCTTCTTCTTGTTCTTCTTGTTGTTGTTGTCCTCCTACTACTTCTCCTTCATCTTTTCCTTCTTGTTCTTCTTCTTTTCCTCCTTGTCCTTCTCTTTCTCCTTTTTCCTCCTTCTTGTTCTTCTTCTTTTTCCTCCTCCTTTTTCTTGTTCTCCTCCTGCTACTTCTCCTTCATCTTGTTCTTCTTTTCCTCCTTGTCCTTCTTCTTCTTCCTCCTTCTTTTTCTTGTTCTCTTCTTCTTTGTCCTCCTCCTTTTTCTTGTTCTCCTCCTTCTTCTTCTCCTTGTTCTTCTTCTTCTATGGTGTTTTACGGCAGCTTGCATCCTTTTAGTTGCTCCACTCTCCCCATCAGTCCCGTTGCTCGCAACAATTGCACGAAGCACCCTCTTCCCAGACCACTAGACCCCCACTCCAATATACTTCCTCGCTCTCTTCCCTTCATCCCTAGTCTCTCCATTTCTTCCAACATGTCCTTCCTTTCTGACCTGTATTTAGTGCATGTGGTAACAACATGATGTACTCTTTCTGGTGCCTGGATGAGCTTCCTCTCCACGCCGGGAAGTCCCAAAAGGGGGGCGGGGAAGACGAAGCGAGCCGCGCTCGCAGGGACCTCGGATGGAATTCAGTTTTTTGGAATCGGAGTTTCTTTGTCGGACGTCTCCAGGCCCTCCGTGCTCCCGGGTTCTTCGTTTATCGGTCGCGAGCTGCGAGAAGAAGAAGAGAACAAGAAAAAGAATGAGGAAAAAGGAGAAGAAGAAGAGAACAAGAAGGAGGAAAAAGGAGAAAAAGAAGAAGAAGAGGACAAGAAAAAGAAGGGGGAAAAAGGAGTAAGAGAAGAAGAAGAGAACAAGAAAAAGGAGGAAAAATGAGAATGAAAAGAAGAAGAAGAAGAGAACAAGAAAAAGGAGGAAAAATGAGAAAAAGAAGAAGACAAGAAAAAGGAGGAAAAAGGAGTAAGAGACGAAGAAGAAGAGAACAAGAACAAGGAGGAAAAAGAAGACAAGAAAAAGGAGAAAGAAGAAGAACAAGAGAAAAAGAAAAAGAAGGAGGAAAAAGGAGTAAGAGAAGAAGAAGAGAACAAGAAAAAGGAGGAAAAAGGAGAAAAAGAAGAAGACAAGAAAAAGGAGGAGGAAAAAGGAGAAAGAAGAAGAAGAACAAGAGAACAAGAAAAAGGAGGAGGAAAAATGAGAAAGAAGAAGAACAAGAGAACAAGAAAAAGGAGGAGGAAAAAGGAGAAAGAAGAAGAACAAGAGAACAAGAAAAAGGAGGAGGAAAAAGGAGAAAGAAGAAGAACAAGAGAACAAGAAAAAGAAGGAGGAAAAAGGAGAAAAAGAAGAGAACAAGAAAAAGGAGAGGAGGAGGAGAAGAAGATAACACGAAAAAGGAGGAGGAGGAGAAGAAGGAGAAGAGAACAAGGAGAAGAAGAAGTAGTAGGAGGAGAAGAACAAGATGAAGGAGAAGTAGTAGGAGGAGAAAGAGAAGAAGAAATTCAATTTTGAAGTGGAAAAATGTGACCATTCATATCACTTCCCGTACATCTCGCCCCCCCCCCCCCCTCCTTCCCGTCGCAGAGACGGAAACGGGCCTTCGTGTTCCTCCCTCATCTCGTCTGAATGATTTCATTTCTTTACGATCGTCAAATTCAGAGCGGAGACGGCTCGGAGGTTAAAGGTCGTGTCCTGTTGGTTTGTTTGCGTTGCACAGGGACACACGTGAGCTCCGACTCCAGCCGTGACGCGATGCGGCTTCGTTGTCACATTTAACCGCTCAGTTACTCGGCCCGACGGCTGTTGCATCGGTCGACGACACAAGAGAAATAAAACCGGATCCATTTTTTCTTCTTCCCCCTTTAGATTTATTCTACGACGAAGGCGCCGACAGACAAACGCCCGTGCAGTTTTGTTTCTCCCGGCCGTTAATGATCCACCTGCCGCGCTATTAAAATCCCACGTATCCCGCTCACGTCGTAAACATGGGCGTTTCATTCTTCAGCCCGTGAAATATTAACTAAATATCTTAACAAGCCATCTTCAGGTTGCTGAGATCATAATAAATAATCACACAGTTGGAAATGTGTTAAACGCTACGGAGCAGAGGTTATATTGTGATCTCTGGATGGTAGATGCTGTCAAGGCAACTAAAGCATCTTTTTACTCATTGAGTAAAAATAATGTATTGATTTCTGCCTGGAGCTCGGTCTCTCTTTGCTGGGAGGAGATCAAAAGCCCTTCAGTTTCAAGGAATGTGCAGTCACTCTAATATCTACTATATCTCGTCTAGCATCTGTTACTTTTGAGGGGAGGATTACATCAGTGCGACTCTGTTAATTGTCAAATATAAGAAATATAAAAAATCAATAAATGCATCTTTGAACAAAAAAAAGATGAATTTATTGCCAGATATATTCATGAATCCAGTGTGTGGAATTAGATATTTTAGCTTATTTTGGGGACTTCTGATTTTACTGTTTGAACGTCTGTGTGTTTTGCCCATGTGCTTAATGTGTGTGTCTGTGTGTGTTTTGCCCGTGTGCTTAATGTGTGTGTCTGTGTGTGTTTTGCCCACGTGCTTAATGTGTGTGTCTGTGTGTTTTGCCCACGTGCTTTATGTGTGTGTCTGTGTGTGTTTTGCCCACGTGCTTAATGTGTGTGTCTGTGTGTTTTGCCCACGTGCTTTATGTGTGTGTCTGTGTGTTTTGCCCATGTACTTAATGTGTGTCTGTGTGTGTTTTGCCCATGTACTTATAATGTGTGTGTCTGTGTGTGTTTTGCCCATGTACTTAATGTGTGTCTGTGTGTGTTTTGCCCATGTACTTAATGTGTGTGTCTGTGTGTGTTTTGCCCATGTACTTAATGTGTGTTTGTGTGTGTTTTGCCCGTGTACTTAATGTGTGTGTCTGTGTATGTCTGTGTGTTTAGCCCATGTACTTTATGTGTGTCTGTGTGTGTTTTGCCCATGTACTTAATGTGTGTGTTTTGCCCATGTGCTTAATGTGTGTGTCTGTGTGTGTTTTGCCCATGTTCTTAATCTGTGTGTGTGTGTGTTTTGCCCATGTACTTAATGTGTGTGTCTGTGTGTGTTTTGCCCATGTACTTAATGTGTGTCTGTGTGTGTTTTGCCCATGTGCTTAATGTGTGTGTCTGTGTGTGTTTTGCCCATGTGCTTAATGTGTGTGTCTGTGTGTGTTTTGCCCATGTGCTTAATGTGTGTGTCTGTGTGTGTTTTGCCCATGTACTTAATGTGTGTGTGTGTGTGTTTTGCCCATGTACTTAATGTGTGTGTCTGTGTGTTTTGCCCATGTACTTAATGTGTGTGTCTGTGTGTGTTTTGCCCACGTGCTTAATGTGTGTGTCTGTGTGTTTTGCCCATGTACTTAATGTGTGTGTCTGTGTGTGTTTTGCCCACGTGCTTTATGTGTGTGTCTGTGTGTTTTGCCCACGTGCTTAATGTGTGTGTCTGTGTGTGTTTTGCCCATGTACTTAATGTGTGTGTCTGTGTGTTTTGCCCACGTGCTTTATGTGTGTCTGTGTGTGTTTTGCCCATGTACTTAATGTGTGTGTCTGTGTGTTTTGCCCATGTACTTAATGTGTGTGTCTGTGTGTTTTGCCCATGTACTTAATGTGTGTGTCTGTGTGTGTTTTGCCCATGTACTTAATGTGTGTCTGTGTGTGTTTTGCCCATGTACTTAATGTGTGTGTGTTTTGCCCATGTACTTAATGTGTGTGTCTGTGTGTGTTTTGCCCATGTACTTTATGTGTGTCTGTGTGTGTTTTGCCCGTGAACTTAATGTGTGTGTCTGTGTGTGTCTGTGTGTTTTGCCCATGTACTTTATGTGTGTCTGTGTGTGTTTTGCTCATGTACTTAATGTGTGTGTCTGTGTGTTTTGCCCATGTACTTAATGTGTGTGTCTGTGTGTGTTTTGCCCATGTACTTAATGTGTGTGTGTGTGTGTTTTGCCCATGTGCTTAATGTGTGTGTCTGTGTGTGTTTTGCCCGTGTGCTTAATGTGTGTGTCTGTGTGTGTTTTGCCCATGTACTTAATGTGTGTGTCTGTGTGTGTTTTGCCCATGTGCTTAATGTGTGTGTCTGTGTGTTTTGCTCATGTGCTTAATGTGTGTGTGTGTGTTTTGCCCATGTACTTAATGTGTGTGTCTGTGTTTTGCCCATGTGCTTAATGTGTGTGTCTGTGTGTGTTTTGCCCATGTGCTTAATGTGTGTGTCTGTGTGTTTTGCCCATGTGCTTAATGTGTGTGTCTGTGTGTTTTGCCCATGTACTTAATGTGTGTGTCTGTGTGTGTTCTCCAGGCCCAACACAATCCTCCGGCTGCAGTTCAACCACTTTGCCACCGAGTGCAGCTGGGACCACCTCTACGTGTTCGATGGAGACTCCATCTACGCCCCTCTGCTCGCCGCCTTCAGGTGCGTCCGGCAGGAGGACGTCTTGCCCTCCTGTGTTCGGATTCCCCGAATGGAAATCGGCCTCGACTTCTGCTCGACGATGGCAGAAAAAACTCCAATCACTGAACCATTAAACGCTCTCATACACACGCCTGCATATATACGGTTTAGGAGTCAAATATCTGTGTAACTGCTGATTTAAATGTGTTAAATTCCACCTTTTTAACTGCAGCGGTCTGATTGTTCCCGAGCGTTACGGGAACGAGACGGTTCCCGAGGTGGTGTCTCAGTCCGGCTACGCCCTGCTGCACTTCTTCAGCGACGCCGCCTACAACCTGACCGGCTTCAACATTTCCTACAGGTGAGAGCGACGCCTTTTTCTCCTTTAATAACACGTAACCGAGGACCTGCGGCGGTTGTGTGCAGTTTTAAATCTCCCGGTGCTTCCATGTCAAAAGTGCAAAACATTTCCAGAACGAAATCAAAGCATCTTTCATAAAGGCATGAAGTCGACTCCTCCTCCAGGTCGGCCCTCGACATTTACTCTCGGCGCCGACCTTCATTTTGAAATCTTAGCTGCAGCGGCAGCTTCCACGTATCAAATCAGAAGAATCAGAATCAGAAACAGGTTTATTGCCAAAGAATGAATGTTTTCACAAACAAACGAGGAATTTTTTTTGGTGGAAGGTGCAACATTTGGACATGACAAACAACAATCAACGCGACGGAAAGACAACAAATAATGTGAGAGTGTTTGGGTGTGTGCTTCAAGTGGTGTGTTTTAGTTAAAGTGCATGTTAAAGTGACGTGTGTGGAGGAGGCCTCCAGGAGGGAAGAAGAAGGAGGAGGGAGGAGGAGTGGGAGGAAGAGGGAGGAGGAGGAAGAGGAAGGAGCGGGAAGAAGGAGGAGAGAGGAAGGAAGGTGGAAGAAGAGGTGGTAGTCCTGGGGGTGACAGTCAGTCAGTCCCGGGGTCCATTGATGAGCCCGACCGCCGTCGGGAAAAAGCTATTGGTGTGGCGGGTGGTCGTGGTCATGATGGACCGCAGCCTCCTCCCCGAGGGGAGGGACTCGAACAGGGAGTGTCCAGGGTGGGAGGGGTCATAATGGCTCATAATCCGCTGCCAGAGCTTCGGGGTTTTCGTCTCTCAGGGTCCACGCGTGCATTCAGGATGGAGTCAGTCGCTGGATAAAAGTCCCAGCTGAACGACTTCCATACTGACGGTCAAGCCCAGGGGTCCCCAAACCTTTTCCTGTGAGGGCCACATCACTTGTCCCTTCTCTGATGGGGCGGGGTCAGTTTGTAACAGACGATCACAGGGTGCCTCAATGTAAACATGTATTGTTTTCCAGAAAGCCACATCACCATTAATAACCCTTTCTGGGATCTTCACAGAAAAAAGAAAGTCAGGAAATAAATATTTGTGAAATAAATAATAACCAATCCGTTGCTTGTTGCATCATTGGCCAGCCTGGCACACGGCGACGTTTCGTTGCGTTTGGTTCTTTTGGGAGATGCTGACATGAATCCCACGTAGAAGCAAAAACAGACCACAATATTATAGCATTTTTTTTCTTCTTACATGAGCAACTGAACACTTGGTTGAGTCTCTATGGAAACGGCACCGCCGTGGCGAGGAGGAAGGACAACTCAAACACGTCTTTTGTGCAGCTTCGTACAGTATTATTGAGGGGAAGTTCAATTTCTTCCTCTTAGTTTCTTCTTCTAAAGTTTTACCACCTACCAACAAAGCGCTCCAAATGTTTCACTTCCCGTGGCGTTGCGTCTCAAATCAATCGCGGTTTCAGCGAGGAGAGAAACGATCTTCTTCACAGGATCAGGTTGGCGCTAACGGTTTATTTACCGTATAGAATAAAGAGATTTGGATGAAACCAAAATGTTCGAACCACGTGATATGTTCAAGGACCGTCGGGAAAAGTTTGTTTGTTTGTGTATTTTATTCAGTCAATCAAATCAAATACAATACAATTCTATACAAAAGAGAAAGACTGAAAAGGTATAGGTAGAAGCAAAAAATGCTTATAAATTCCTATCCTTAATTTTAATTAATATAAAATAAAGAAAAAAACAACAAACTAAATAAAAAAACAAAATATATTTATATATACTACCGCATACATCTTCCATATAAATAAGTTTTTAATCACATTTATAACTCTCAAGAATTGTTTTATGAATAATTCCCTTGAAAACCTGTGAAAATCTGATAAGTGAAAATCTGATAAGTTCTGTTTTTACAGCTGCTGTTGATGATTAATTATTTAATATTGGGGATAAAAAAAAGAAGAAGTAAATGCACGTGTCAAAGCCGCCGGTGAGTCCCGAATGTTTTGTTGTAAAAATATTTACAAATGTTTTCACATCTAACGATGCAAAAAAATAACGGAAACAATTCGATTAAAGTACCATTTAAAAAAAACCCAAAGTGAAACCTGTTCGCTCCAAACATCTGCAGAGGACCCGATGGGCCCCGTGCGTTCTGTCCCCCCCGGCCTCGCTCGTTGCTGGTAGTGTCGCCATGGCGATGGGATTGAAGTTCGGCAGAGAAACGCCGAGTCGGATGAAAGCAAAGCGCCCCCCGGGCTTTGGTGTCTCGGGGAGGCGGAGGAGCCGAAACATCAAACCGCGAAGCTGCCGAAGAAACATGAAAGCGTGACGAGGGGCCCTTTGTGTCGGCGGCCCCGCTCCCAGACGTCTCACTCTAGTCTCTTCTGCTTTCATGTCTTTTTTTTTAATTTTTCACAGCAAAACTATTGGCATAAACTTGTTTAAATGTATACATCAGGGACACTATGTCCAGTTTGAAGGGACGGTCTGGCAATATGCTAGAACAAAGAAGTCAAAGGTCAAATTGATTGTGAGATGAACATATACTATCACTGGAAAGAGCATGTTGCTCTGCAGGGTTCGTACGGTCATGGAAAACCTGGAAAAGTCATGGAATTTTAAAATGGTCATTTCCAGGCCTGGAAAAGTCATGGAAAAAACCTAAATCATAAAAGATTTGGAAAAGTCATGGAAATGTTAGAATCACATGTTCATTTACGCCGAGTTTGAAATAATGAATATGTTTTTTAAAGAAAGACATTCAAAATATAAGCCGGCGTACGCTTTCGATACGCAAAACTTTCTAAATCTTTCATGTTTATACCGAGATTTCAATTTGGTCATGGAAATTTGGTGAAAAGTCCTGGAAATCCATTGGTCAACATGTGTAAGAACCCTGACTCTGATTCCCACTTTATTTAGTATTTTTGTTTTAATGAAGGCACACAACGTGCCCGTCATTAGCGCCGTCTCCATGGTGACAGGGTGAGTTTACCGCGGGGCTCTGATGTCTCCTCGGCCTCTAGCTCGCCGCTGAGTCTGAGACGACGGCAATAACAGCAGCTTCTGCTCACTGAAGGGGAAATGTTACACATTTCAAATCGAAAGGGGACACGCGGGGATAACTTCCAGGGTTGTTTAAATGTAGAAAGAAAGAAAAACACTCTCATAGTCCGTCTGAATACATCTGTATTCGTCCTCGGTCTGAAGCGCTCCCATTTAGCGCCTGTCTCTTTAAGCAGAAGTCCGGTCTGCAGCCCACAATAAGCCTGACTGGGTTGTCTTATTGGACGGTTTGTACCTTGGTAGTTACTCCAGATACCCACACCACCTCTGGGAAAAGTGAATTTTTCTGTGGTTTTTTTGCACAAAAGCAGTTGTTGAAACAAGCCCCTGATGTTGTATTCATCCTCCCCCTCCTCTCTCCTCCTCTTCCTCCCAGGGTGAACACATGTCCCAACAACTGCTCGGGCCACGGCGAGTGCCGCGCGAGGAACTCCACCGGCTCGGTGCACTGCGAGTGCGAGAGCAACTGGAAGGGCGGAGCCTGCGACGTCCCCTACTGCACGGCCGACTGCGGCTACCCCGACCGAGGCCGCTGCCGGGACAAGAGCTGCGTCTGCGAGGCCGGGTGGCAAGGTGGGCACGCAGCGGGCATTCTGACCGATTCTTAACACTCTTCCGGAGCAGGTGTGGCGCTTTCAGGACGGAGCTGAATGAACACGTCTATGCAGTACGGTTATCGTGCCACTATAAGAGGAACTGAAACCGGGCACTTGGCAGATGATGGACATCAGGCTCCGGATGAGCGTCAATTAAGTTTAACAATATTTAACGGGGCTCAGGATCGTGGGTTTCGTGGTGATCCGGGCTCAGCAGGAACCAGCCTGAAGGACCCGGGTCAAGACGAAAGAGAACGATCTTTCCCCAGTACAGAGTCTTAGTCCCAGAATCAGCCAATCAGCTCCTCTCAAAGGTAGTTCAGCCTCTAACACCTTCCTGTTGGATAAAAGTCCAGCTAGAACAATGGAGAGGTCAAACGTCACGACCCCCGGTTCAAAACGTCACTTCCAGTCAAGTCGCTAAACAAGTATTTTCACAATAAAAGTCCCGTCTGTTATTGTCCGCATTAAAGTCACTTCACGGGCTTCAACCGGCTTCCACAATCTGAAATACTAACTAACATTCACTCTCTTTGACATAGAGTAAACAGTCCCCCTATGCTTCATAACACATTCACAACAATATCAATATTCTCCCTAATATTTCCCATTATAATATCTTTCTATGTATTAATTTAAAGCTCAAGACGACAGAATCAAAATAAACTATTACAACCTAACGGCGCTATGCGAGTGAGGTCATCTGCTGAAGCGCCCAGTGTGCCGCCCACGTAGTCCGGCTGCTCATATAATTAGGTAAGAAATATATAATTGAGAGATTTTAATAAAGGAGCTTGGCCGCTGCTGCTGACTCGACTCCACGCTCGGCAGTGAGGGGTGTTTAGGCTGATCCCCGCGTAAAATAACTTATTCTTAACTTCACAGGGTCCTTTATTTCAGGGCTGAGGGTAACGTCCATCTGCTGGAGCTCGATGCACCTCAGATGGACTTTTTGCAGGATCAGCTTCCTGATCTTTTTTAGTTGTCTTTTTTTTTTTTATGTGGCGATGACCAGACGCCACTGCATCCCTTTTTTAAATTGGACCATATGTGCTTTCCAACGGCTCTATTAGTTCTTAAACGGCTCCGCCGAGCCACTCTGCACGCGCAGAGGCGACGGCTTCATTTACCTGCAGTTATATCAGCAGCTCGGCGTGTTTCACGATCTAATTACCAACGCCGAGGGAGCCGAGAGGCAGACCGGTGTTTCCTTCAGCCTTTATTACCCTGTCACGGCGTGTTAGCCGAGGAGCGGCACACTTAGTGTCCTCTGCTGCGCCGCCGGTTCCCAAATGAACTCGTTTTGTGCACAGACAGACGCCGGCTTAGTCAGGCCAGCCTTGCTTTTAATCTCTCCTTCACAGACGGGCGGGCCCCAACACATTACGTCTTTAAGGGAAGCAACGGCTGCGTTTGTTTTATTTATGGGGAAACGCCACCAAGCTGCAACGGTAGTTCTTTGTTGTTGCATCAAGGTAGTGGAGGAATATTAGCCACGAGGGAGGGGAAGGAAAAGGGGAACGGCTTCTCTCCTGTCATGTGGCCACAACGAGGGAGTTGGAGCTATTTAATTTGACATTTGTATTTAGGTTTTATTGTAAAGTAATATTTATTATTTTTTGTTTATTACCTTCACATTGAAAATGCGGAAGGTAATGTTTTGATCGCCGTGTGTTTATTTATTTATTTATTTGTATGCGTGTTACTCGCATAACTCAAAAAGTATTAAACTGAATCGCATGAAATTTGGTGGGATGATTGGTTATTATCCGGGGACCATTTGATTAGATTTTGGGATCGATCGGGTCAAAGGTCAAGGTCATGAAAAAGTCAAAATTTTCTTTTTAGCAATTTCTATCCAATTGGCATGCAACTAATGCCAACATGTTCATAATTCAATGCCCAATCTTGTGATATGTGAAGGTATGCGCTCTACCGAGTGCCCGTTCTAGTTTAGGTTATATTTTGATATGTTAGTTGTTTCTTATGATAGTTGTAGTTTAGTTTAATACATTTAGTTGTAGGTTCACTGATTGGGTAACGCTGGGCACCTGTGGTTATATGTAGAGGTGGGGAGGCATAGGACCAGCATGCACCTGGGTGGCCGGTGTTTTTTTACCACAGCATCAGCGAAGAGTGTCAGCGTTTTTGTTTGTTTGTAAATAAAATATCAAAATCAACATACCGAAATGGACGTTACTTTTGTTTTGCCTGCGTCAAACTCCAAAACCCACGGTGCATCAGCGGCAATTTGATTTATAGTTTAGTTTGATTTCGAAGGACAAAGGGCCGCTACAGAGGGAGTTCCTGCTCCGCAGTTTACGTCCTGTTTCCGCTGTAAGATGCAGCGATAGCCGCAGTTGACACGTGTTTTATCCCAGGCAGGTTTTCTTTTCTGTGTCTTTTTCTTGTCGGCCGACGACCTTTTCCTCCTTCGTTGAGAAGGGGTTCCGGTCCTCGCTGCCGCCATTGTTCTCGTCCTGTAACGGGGGAGCTCTGCCGGGCCTATCCGTCTTCAAAAGATTCATTGTTTTTTAAAAAGGTCGCGCCTCGATAGATTATTGTTTGTAAGTAAGGTCCAAACACACTTAAGTCTCCCGGAACGCCTTCCCGACTTTTTGGTTAATCTGGCATTTTAAAAAAAGAAGATTTTCTGATGATGAATTACGCCACGCCTGCATAATCCGTCTCCGTTATCTAAAGAGTTCAACATGCTTCGTGAAGCTCCCTTTCCTTTCACTCCTCACTTCCCATAATTCAAGAGAAATCAATAGTTAATTGTGTCGTCGTCATCTTTTCATTTTTTTCCTTTGATATATGGAAAACGGATATCCCAGATTTTTTAACCCTTCTTTCTTTCTGGCTGCAGGACATTAAAGTGAACTGATTTGATTCCTTATGTAATATCTTCAGTTTTTTATGCAGATTAAAAAAAATGTTTGCACTTAATCTCTTTGTCTGTTTATACGTTTCCTTAGAAAGCCGAGGATTTTATTGCGTTCGTCATATAAGTGCAAAAAATAAAATAAACCTATAAATTAACGGCGCAACCTCCTTTTAATTCCCCTGGAGCGCTGACTGAGCTTCCCCTCCCTCCTCCAGGTCCAGACTGCCTCGTCTCGGTGCCGGCCAACTCGTCCTTCTGGGGCCGGGAGGAGTACACCGAGGCCGGGCTGGCGAGGGTTTCCCACAAGGCCGTGGTGGAGCAGGGCGTCATGTGGGTCATCGGAGGCTACGTCTTCAACGCCTCCGACTATCACATGGTCAAAGCGTAAGTGCTTTTTGGGGGCTTGGCTGCAGCTGTTTCGACGCGGGTGCTGCTGTTGCTATGCGACCGTCGGGAATGCGATGGCCGTTACGGAGACGGAGTGTAACGCGTCATACTCTGAAAACCTCAGGCACCGGAGGGCAAACAACCGCCGCCTGCAGGAGCAACCGAGGGCCAAAAGGGCAACAAAAGGCCCGCAGCTGCGAGTCAACACGAGAGTCCGGCCTTTCGGCGGGTTATTTTTAGCACGCCGTGTCTACCAGGCGGGCGGTCGATGGCCGACTCGTCCCTTCGTCCACTCAGCGGCGAGCGAGCTACTGTAGTCAGCGGAGGCACCGGCAGCCACCATACGGCACGGCGTCTCGATTCATCCACGTTCAGACCGAACGCTCGACCCGTTATTCCTGCCGACGCCCCTCTCGTGTCTTCTTGAAGGCTCGCTTGTTTTTAACCCTCCTGTTACCTTCAAATGTACTAACGTCTTTGACCCTTTTTGACCACAACAATTAAAACCTCCAGAAAATGATTAGAATTAATATTGTTTCCCAAGTTTAAGTGTGAGGTACTTTGTGTGTGTTTGTTGACTACCTAAATAGCCCTTTAAATAAATAACAAGTTGATATTTATCTTTGCATTGAAAATGCGGAAGGTTATGTTTTGATCGCTGTGTATTTATTTATTTATTTGTATGCGTGTTATTCGCATAACACAAAAAGTATTAAATCGAATCGCATGAAATTTGGGTCAAAGGTCAAGGTCATGAAAAGGTCAAAATCTTCTTTTTACCATAGCACGGTCAATTTCTATCCAATTGGCATTCAACTAATGCCAAAATGTTCATAATTCAATGCCCAATCTTGTGATATGCGAAGGTATGCGCTCTACCGAGTGCCCGTTCTAGTTCTTATATGTTTTACACAATGAAAAACAGCCTGGGGTCAAATTGACCCCAAAGAACACCTATGCGTACAAGTTGTGTTCAGGACATTGAAAACATATCATCATGTGAATGTGTTTTCCCGGTTGTCCCCAAAGAATTAGGAAAAGTCATGAAATATGAAGCAAAAAAAATTATGCCAATCATTTTTTTTAGAGACGTCAAATGTTGAATGAGGTCAAATTGACCCCAAAGGTAACAGGAGGGTTAAGTCCTGCAGCTTCTGGGCTGGACGGACTTGTATTTTGTTTTTCGCGCCTTTCTCGTCCTCCGACCCCTCGAAGCGCCACAAATTCACATCCGCATTCGCAGGCCGCCGAGCAGTTTGGGGTTAAAGTGTCTCGCCCGAGGACACGTCGACGTGGATTGGAATCGAACCGATTTAGGAAAAATGACCCGCTCCCCCTCAGTGACCTCTGAGCTTTGCTCCTTGACCCCCTCGGTGTCGCATTCTTCTTTTGTTTGCCACCGGGCGAAAGGTGACGAGGAGGCGCCGTCACGCAATTCAAAGGAAACGGAGAGCGGCGATTTTTTTTTCCTCTTCCGGTGTGGGCGGGACTTAATTGCGCTCCGGGTGCGAAAGTAATGCTCGGCCGTCAAGACGAAGAACACCCACAGCTCCGTGTCTCTGTGGAAGTGCAGGTCCGGAAAGGATGTCATTCAATACCAAGATGCCAGGATGGGCCGGTGCTCCTCGCCCTGGACTCTCACACCCCTTCGGCCCTGGCTCGTGTTTTTTATGGGTTGCAGATGGGCCAAGTCCCTTTTTTACTCCTACTCAGGTTCTGTTGTCGGAGATTATAAAGGAGCATTCTGCCAACTCGGCACAACTTGTTGTGTTTGTCACCTTGCCACAGTTCGATTAGACAACAGCGTAGTTGAAATTCATTTTATTTTCCTTTCCTCGAAACCAATTCAATTTCATGTACACGCACACACACATGTACACGTGCATTTTTCTTTATTTCTTTATTCTTTTTTCTTTTTCTTTCTTTCTTTCTTTTTTCACAGTACTCTGACTTTATGATGTTGTGTTTGTGTCCACTGTTTTGTCGGCCGCACTGTCTCGTCGTCCTCTAGGTGTTATATCTATGTATTGTCTTTTGTCTTATATTAAAATAAAAAAATTAAAATAAATTCTTCTGGTTGGTTCTGGGACATTAACCACCCAGAGGAAAATGTTTTCCATTTTAAAGATTTTAAACTGTGAGAAGACAATCAGGAGGTTATGAGAACGTTGTGCTCTATTTTTAGAAGTGTTAGAATGTAACTAAGTACAGTAATTAAGTACTTCAGCTCAATGTTGAGCTACCTATACATACCATAGTTTTTGTAGATCAGAAAGAGTGTACTATTCAACCTTATTGGTCAAGCACTCGATCAGAGTCGACTGAGCAGTTATTTAATTTCACAAATGACTCGACACACGCGAGGAGCTTCCTGAAGCCGCTCGGTCGCGCTCACCTCCCTCTTTTCTTCCTGTAGGTATAACCTCAGCAGCAGGAGCTGGCTGACCCTCGAGCCCTCCGTCCACACCGTCACGCCGCGATACGGCCACTCGCTGGCTCTCCACGAGGTACGTGGAGGGAGGGAGCGATGCATATCCACGAAGACCATCATGCCTGAACACTGCACATCAATATCGCTCACCTCTGCGTGATCCGGACGAGGCTTCGGGAGGCCAGTGCACCGCTCCGTTAGACGGAGGTCCCGGCAGAAACATTAACGACTTCCCCCCCCGTCCTTTTTATTTTCTGCTCCCGGTAGTCGGCCGTCTGTCGTCTGGAGCTAATATTCCGGTGTCTGAAATGTGCTGCAGCCGTTTCCTCTCGGACAGAAAGGCTGTTAGGAGCCGCTGACGGAATAATAAATTACAGAGGGGAGGATTCGCAGGGAGTCGACGAGAGCCCCGCCGGAGTGTCGGCGAGGAGCACGTTGCATCACGGAGGACCAGCGTGGGCTCGAAACGCACATCTGGAATCAAATCGGCACATTGACACGACACGACATGTCATTCAGCAGATGCTTTTATCCAAAGCGACTTACAATAAGTGCATCAACCAAGAGTACAAACTCAGAACAACAAGAATACAGGAAGTAACATTTCTTCAAGAAAGTCGAACTACAAAAGTACCATAAGTAATAACAGTAATAACATGAGTAATACCATAAGTAATACCATAAGTAATAACATGAGTAATACCATGAGTAATAACATGAGTAATAACATGAGTACTACTATAAGTAATAAGATGAGTACTACTTTGTATGCGTGTTATTCGCATAACAAAAAAAGTTTTAAACCAAATCGCATGAAATTTGGTGGGATGATTGGTTATTATCCGGGGACCATTTGATTAGATTTTGGGATCGATCGGGTCAAAGGCCAAGGTCATGAAAAGGTCCAAATCTTCTTTTTACCATAGCGCGGTCAATTTTTGTCCAATTGGCATGCAACTAATGCCAAAATGTTCATAATTCAATGCCCAATCTTGTGATATGCGAAGGTATGCGCTCTACCGAGTGCCCGTTCTAGTTACCCGGTGTTTTTATTCAGAACTCAAGGACATCCAGAAGGTTATTGGTGCTCTGGTTATTCCCTCGTGTAGATTTCATTAGGTTCATGATACCGTGAGGGTAACTGTGCCAGGCTTTTGTTCAATTAATGAGGCACAACGTATCCCGGCTCTGGACTGACGGTCGGACCACCGTGTGGACGAGCCGTGCGCGTTTCATCACATTTAGTTTCAGAACATCTAAAAGTGATCTAATCGCGCTCCTCGCTTTCTCTCCGTCTTTCTCCCTTCCAGGGTAAAATCTACATGTACGGAGGAAAGATCGACTCCACGGGAAACGTGTCCAGCCAGCTGTGGGTCTTCCACATCCAGAACCAGACCTGGGTCCTCCTGAGCCCCCGGGTCAAGGACCAGTACGCCGTGGTGGGGCACTCAGCCCACATCGTGACCCCCCTCCAGGACGCGGACGGTGACGGCCCCGTCATGCTGGTGATGTTCGGGCACTGCCCCCTGTACGGCTACATCAGCCAGGTGCAGGAGTACAACATCGGTGGGTCGGAGCCGCGGAGACGCCGGGTCCCCGAGAAAACGATCAAAAACGTCGCGCGCTACGTCTTCACGGCCGCCGTGCGTCTTTTCAACAATGCGCCGGTCATTTTCGCCGCTCCATTACCCACAAAGCTTAGTTGATGCTCACAGCCTGCGCGGCGTGGAAGGGGCCGCACGCGCTCGCTCGTCCTCTGAAGTTCTGTCACCTGACCGTCACAAATAAAATCACTATTAACCCTCCTGGTACCTTCACATTCACGAACATATTTTACCCTCGGGGTCAATTTGACCCCAGCAATTAAAACCTCCAGAAAATTATTAGAATTAATATTGTTTCCCAAGTTTAAGTGTGAGGTACTTTATGTTTGTTTGTTGACTACCAAAATAGCCCTTTAAATATATAAAAAAGTTGATATTTCTTATATGTTTGACACAGTGAAAAACAGCCTGGGATCAAATTGATCCCAAAGAACACCGACGTTAAACATTGAATGGGGTCAAATTGACCCTAAAGGTAACAGGAGGGTTAACATGTGATGGGATTATATGAAGAAGACTAATTTTGAAGGTTTTTAATTGCTTTAACTATCTACATTTGAGCCAAATCAAGGTTCAAGGTTTTTTTATTTGCCATCTGTGCCTAGACCAGTTGTCCAGACACATCGGAATTATTTTTGCAGGGTTCTCCGAGTCAACAGAGGTACAAAACAAACACACTATATATATCAATCAAATGGTTTATTCATTTATTTATGATGCATGCAATACCTGACTTTACCGGGCTCGTACGAAGGCCATCGAGTAAACCATGAATATGAGTCTTGTGTTAGTGACATCCCTCTTCGGCGTTAGTGTAGCTGGGTTTACGGCTTTCTTCACAGTTCATTGTGTGTGTGTGTGTACGCCCTCTGGCGTTTCGGAGGATAATGCAACAAACCGAGCGCACCGCCGCCGTGCATGCTGGGAGCTGGGAATTAAATTAACCCTGGCCACCAAGACTAAGTTAACGAGTTTGTGACCTTAGTGGTGCGATCTTATAAATCCACCTCCGTCGGCTTCAGTCAACAGAACTCGATGAAGAGCTCTCGTGTGACATTTTACATTTTTCCACTCTTCTTTCTTTCAAGCATTTTATTTTAAGTTTTTACAAGTTACACCAGACGACCAAAAACGACAACGAATAAATAACAATTACATAACAACCAACTATACCTACGACTCAAAAAGTATTAAACCGAATCGCATGCAATTTGGTGGAATGATTGGTTATTATCCGGGGACCATTTGATAAGATTTTGGGATCGATCGGGTCAAAGGTCAAGGTCATGAAAAGGTCAACATCTTCTTTTTACCATAGCACGGTCAATTTGTATCCAATTGGCATGCAACTAATGCCAAAATGTTCATAATTCAATGCCCAATCTTGTGATATGCGAAGGTATGCGCTCTACCGAGTGCCCGTTCTAATTTATGTATAATTTTAAATAGAATTTCCACTCTTCTAACTATTTTCTGATGTGATGATAATCTCAACTAGTTTTCTGAAGCGCAGTCAACATGTCGTCCTCTTTTTCGTGCCCCTCCAGGCAAGAACACGTGGACCATGGCGAGCACGGACGGCGCTCTGGTCCAGGGCGGCTACGGCCACAGCAGCGTGTTCGACCCCGGCACCAGAGGCGTCTACATCCACGGCGGCTACAAGGCCTTCAGCGCCAACAAGTACGGCCTCGCCGGAGACCTGTACAAGTTCGACGTGGACAAGAGGAAGTGGTGAGGCTGTCGAGTGTTTCGTTCATGCAGTGACGAATATGGAAGTGTACAACTTGGAGATGTTTTACTGGGCTCATATTTGATATACAGTTTATTTGAGTCAAATTTGGGCTAAACATTTAAAATTAAGAATGCAAAAGGAAAACTATCGAGAAAGTTCATCATAACACGTGTTTCACCGAGTCAGCCTTATATTTAAAACTAAATGTATGTTGTAACAAGAACAATCTGACAAAATTTAACTCTAAATAAACTCGATCAACATTATTTGTTCATAAATAAATAGGCAGAAGCAGGGCCGGAGTGGGGCCACTTTTCAGCCCGGGAATTTCAGGCTCAAGACCAGCCCACTTTTTTCATGGTAGTGGAAATTGGATAAATGAAGCAACAGTTCAGCTCTTACTATCCTGTAGTTCTTTTATTAATACCATGGTCCAACAAATAATGTAATGGTTAAATACAACAATAATAATCCACTTAAAATGAGAAGTTAACAAAAAATATGCATAACATTAAAAAAGGCAGAAGGGCATAGCAGGGGTGTCAGACTCAGATTAGGCAGTAGGCCATATTTGTTGGAGTGAGACCTCATGGGGGCCGTCATGGTCATGGTCATGGTCATTGTCATGGTCATTGTCATGGTCATTATCATTTTTCTGCATGTGTATTATATAGTGGTGATTTACTCCTTTACTACACCCACTTCTGAGCAAACAATGCATATTGGTTCATCAAGTACTGTCATATACTGCTCTTTCTTAGAATATATAACTTTAATTCATATTATTTCCTCTGTTATCCTCTCTACCTGTCCCTGTAGTTATGGCCTCCTCATTGCAAATGTCGGGCTCATCATTTTCAGCAGGAGACTCTTATCTGCTGCTCCGAAGCTACAAAGAAAAATTAAGAGTGATATTACTGCATACTTCAATATCAATATAAATAGTCTATATCAATATTTCCATAATATTTGCAAAGTCTATGGATTGCCATATTTTGGGTGATATAAAAAGGCTAATATTTTAATTCTATTTAATATTTTGCTTGAGAATAGGTTGACAACGCTACAATGATATTAGTCAAGGCTACAACGTTAGCCGAATAGTTGTGTTGCTAATCATTAGGCCTCTCTCTCTTTACCAGTTGCCACTTGTGTTTGTCCTCTTGAAAATAAATCTGTAAGCTTGGCACATTTGGCAGCATCCTCCTCCAATGCCTTTCTTTTTTTCAACCTGGCTTTTCCAGCCCCTCCTGCCCTCTTCCTCCCGTCCATCCTCCCTGACGCGTATCGTTGCAGTCGGGCCGGCCCAGCTATCGGTAGCTGAGAACACTTTTTGGAAAAGACGGCGAAGGGCCGAACCAACTCGATTAGGAAGTGCTCCTCTCCCAAATTGAGTTGGTTGGTTCCATAATGGACTGAACCAACTCTATTATTTGGGAGGGGTGAACTTCCTCGCATGGTACAACCCATGCAGAGGCTGCGGTGTCAGAATGCGGAACGTGTGTAGCCCACTTTAAGAGAAGATGGACTAACGTGACAAATGTCAACAAATACAATTCTCGACCGGCCCAGAAGTGAAGCGGCCCACCGGGAACTCTCCCGATTACCCACCCCGGGCCTGGGCAGAAGTAAACTTCGGCATTCTGTATTCACGTGAATAATCATCTTAACCCTCCTGTTACCTTTAGGGTCAATTTGACCCCATTCAATGTTTAATGTCGGTGTTCTTTGGGGTTAATTTGACCACAGGCTGTTTTTCATTGTGTAAAACATATCAACTTTTTTATATATTTAAAGGGCTATTTAGGTAGTCAACAAACAAACATAAAGTACCTCACACATAAACTTGGGAAACAATATTAATTCTAATAATTTTCTGGAGGTTTTAATTGCTGGGGTCAAATTGTGAAGGTAACAGGAGGGTTAATATATTGAACTAAAAAACAATAACCACAACAACGATGGCGTTAAACCAGAACTAACAGTCTGCAGTGGAAATAAACAATATACACGTACACAAATGGAAACGAGAAGTCATTATTTTAAAATGACCATTGAATAAATCTGCTGTAAATGTAGATTGTTGTGTATTTTATTGTCAATCAAATCAAATACAATTCAATATTATTCTATATAATGTACAAAAGAGAAAGACTGAAAAGGTATAGGTAGAAGCAAAAAATGCATATAAATTCCTATCCTAAATTAAAATCAAATAGTGAATAATGAACTCTCCAAGTTTGACATTCAAGGCAATATGAAGAGTTTGACTTTCTGCATCCGTTTATTAGTATTTTTATTTTTGACGTTCCTCTCACTTGTAAGTTGACCCGACCTGATATCTCCTGTAACGCTGGAGAGCAAACCATATCAAACCACGGTCACGGCTTCGGTAACAGAGTCTCAACACATTGCAATGTCTTGGCATCAATCAGGAGGATCTCGTAAAATACAAAGTCAGTCGTGGTTGGCGAATTGCAATTATATAAACCCATAAGAGATGCACCGATCCGACGTTTTCCATCTGATACCTGGGCGTACGCCGCGTGGAAGAGACTGAGATCACTCCTCCACTCAAGCTGTTCTCTGTTCATCAATGACCTCTGATATCTGATCCAGCCTCCTGAGTGAGTACCCGATAGATATCCGTCTCAGTGCGTCGCTCACCATTATGTTCAGATCAGAAGATAATAACAGGGTTCGTACGGTCATGGAAAACCTGGAAAAGTCCTGGAATTTTAAAATGGTCATTTCCAGACCTGGAAAAGTCATGGAAAAAACTTAAATCATAAAAGTTTTGGAAAAGTCATGGAAATTTGTTAAAATCACATGTTCATTCACGCCGAGTTTGAAATAATTAATACATTTTTTAAAGAAAAGCCAAAATATAAGCCAGCGATAGCTCTCAATACGCAAAATGTTCGACAGTTTTCATGTTTATACCGAGATTTCAGTTTGGCCATGGACATTTGGTCTAAAGTCCTGGAAAAGTCATGGAAAAGTCCTGGAAATCCACTGGTCGAAATGTGTAAGAACCCTGTAATAATGTAATCGTAAAGTGTGTTCATATTGGAGAGGTCACACGGTGCCGTACAGGGCTCTCCAAAACAGAAACGTTTGCTCACACACACCTGTGGCATTGAATCTGTGTGTGTTTTTGTTTAAAGGCAATGTTACTTTTCATGAACGGACGACGTTTTGTGCCGAACGGGAGGAATGTAGTAAAGCAGTTTGCCTCTGTGCCGTGAAGTTGCGTTGTGAAAACTTGAGACGAAAGCAGAGATCGCAACGTTGCTTTCGTGGTCGGGAGGAGAGCCGGTCCCGTGGTGTTCTCCTTCGAGAAGTGTGACCCTGAGGTCACCGGGAGAGTCCGGGAGCGGCGGCAGCGTGTGGATGGTGAATAACGCCCACCGCTGTGTGTTTTCTGCAGGACCATTCTGCGAGACAGCGGCTTCTTCCGGTACCTCCACACGGCGGTGATCGTGAGCGGGGCGATGCTGGTGTTTGGAGGAAACACGCACAACGACACGTCCATGAGCCACGGCGCCAAGTGCTTCTCCTCCGACTTCCTCGCCTACAGTCTGGGTCAGTGGCGCACGCTCCTTCCTCCTACGGTCTGTTTATTCTGCCTGAGCATCTTTTCTCCCCCCCCCCCCACACACACACACACACTCTCTCTCTGCACTGAGCTGCTTTGCATTCATGCAGCTGCTCAGACTCACACCTGGGAGCTGCTCAGCGCAGTGTGTTGTTGTTGGACACTGAGCTTGATGCACGAGGCGACTAACCGCGGCCCCCTCTTTACATGCAGGATGCTCGCGATGACGCAGCCTTATATATATATATATATATATATATATATATTATATTTGTGTATATAGTGTATATATATATTATATGTGTATATATATATACACATATATATATATATATATGTGTGTGTATATATACAGGACTGTCTCAGAAAATTAGAATATTGTGATAAAGTTCTTTATTTTCTGTAATGCAATTAAAAAACCAATCCAGATATAGTCTAAAGATGTGTTTTTAGTCTCCGGTGAAGATGTAGAGACTTCCTGCTGTCCTGTCAGTGAGGAGCTCGTTCCACCAATCAGGAGCCAGGACAGCAGTCTGGATTCCGAGGGATGAGCTCGAATACGTAACGCGTAAGAGCGACGTTGCGCCTCGCGGCCCACGGGCTCTCGAGCGCACACAGGAGCCCTGAAGATGCGCCGTCTCCTCTCGTCACTCTGGGGAAATAACCAATCGGAGCATGCGTGAACCCGAACGGTTTTTCGGTGGCTCTCGCAGGACGGGAACGCACTCGGGAGACGATGCGAGAAAGTTTGAGTCGAGAAACCGGCGTTATATTTATTAATTAAATCGCGCCGTTTCTTTTCCAGACGTGAGAAGAGGAAACGGTCACGAGAATGTCATCGGAGAAACCGAAACACGAGTACGAAAATGACAAGAATCGTGAAAATACGTCGAAGGAAAGCACCTGAAACCGGTTAGCCACCGTTAGCCATTCACCGTTTAACCGTGGAGATTTATAAGTGAATAATAGAGCCTTCACTTCCCTTAATGGAGATGTTTTTTTTCATTTGTTTAAAATAAAAAGATTTAATCTTTGGGAATTTAACTCGAACCGGAGAAAGAAAGTACATTTTAAATTTTTTGAGTATTATTAGATAATGGAAAACCACATATCGGTGATATATTAAAGCTAAAATATCAATTTTGCATCACTATCCAACTCGTCACACTGTTTCTCTTTTAGTCTCGTATAAAACTACTTAATTGAAGTGTAATTCGTTTGAATTAAAAACAGATTCACACTCCATGCTTTAAAATTGATTACTGAGAACCAACAAAGCCAAACATATCATATGGTTGACTTCAAAACCACACAAAAATGATTTCCTGATAACTGAACGACGACCTCTGCTTGCATTAACGACCTCTAGGAGCCGGACTCGAGGGGTTTCTCCCTTCAATACTACCTGTGCAATTGAATGAGTGCATTCTACCCAAATCCAGGAAATGTCAGGAGGCTCTTGGTATCAAGAGGCCTCAGACTCTGATTCTTCAGGTCTTTCACCAGAGAAAACTGTTCTGCAGGTAACAAGGTCCAGGGGATTATAATCTCCTTCGCATTGAAAAGGCGGAAGGTTATGTTTTGATCGCCATTTATTTATTTATTTATTTATTCATTCATTTGTATGCGTGTTATTCGCATAACAAAACAAGTTTTAAACCAAATCGCATGAAATTTGGTGGGATGATTGGTTATTATCCGGGGACCATTTGATTAGATTTTGGGATCAATCGGGTCAAAGGTCAAGGTCAAGGTCATGGAAAGGTCAAAATCTTATTTTTACCAGAGCGCGGTCAATTTTTATCCAATTGGCATGCAATTAATGCCAAAATGTTCATAATTCAATGCCCAATCTTGTGATATGCGAAGGTATGCGCTCTACCGAGTGCCCGTTCTAGTTACCCGGTGTTTTTATTCAGAACTCAAGGACATCCAGAAGGTTATTGGTGCTCTGGTTATTCCCTCGTGTAGATTTCATTAGGTTCATGATACCGTGAGGGTGACTGTGCCAGGCTTTTGTTCAATTAATGAGGCACAACGTATCCCGGCTCTGGACTGCCAGTCGGACCACCATGTGGACCACCATGTGGACCGCCGTGCGCGTTTCAACACTTTTAGTTTCAGAACATCTAAAAGTGATCTAATCGCGCTCCTCGCTTTCTCTCCGTCTTTCTCCGTTCCAGGGTAAAATCTACATGTACGGAGGAAAGATCGACTCCACGGGAAACGTGTCCAGCCAGCTGTGGGTCTTCCACATCCAGAACCAGACCTGGGTCCTCCTGAGCCCCCGGGTCAAGGACCAGTACGCCGTGGTGGGGCACTCGGCCCACATCGTGACCCCCCTCCAGGACGCGGACGGAGACGGCCCCGTCATGCTGGTGATGTTCGGGCACTGCCCCCTGTACGGCTACATCAGCCAGGTGCAGGAGTACAACATCGGTGGGTCGGAGCCGCGGAGACGCCGGGTCCCCGAGAAAACGATCAAAAACGTCGCGCGCTACGTTTTCACGGCCGCCGTGCGTCTGTTCAACAATGCGCCGGTCATTTTCGCCGCTCCATTACCCACAAAGCTTAGTTGATGCTCACAGCCTGCGCGGCGTGGAAGGGGCCGCACGCGGTCGCTCGTCCTCTGAAGTTCTGTCACCTGACCGTCACAAATAAAATCACTATTAACCCTCCTGTTACCTTTATATTTACTCACATATTTTACCCTCGGGGTCAATTTGACCCCAGCAATTAAAACCTCCAGAAAATTATTAGAATTAATATTGTTTCCCAAGTTTAAGTGTGAGGTACTTTATGTTTGTTTGTTGACTACCAAAATAGCCCTTTAAATATATAAAAAAGTTGATATTTCTTATATGTTTGACACAGTGAAAAACAGCCTGGGATCAAATTGATCCCAAAGAACACCGACGTTAAACATTGAATGGGGTCAAATTGACCCTAAAGGTAACAGGAGGGTTAACATGTGATGGGATTATATGAAGAAGACTAATTTTGAAGGTTTTTAATTGCTTTAACTATCTACATTTGAGCCAAATCAAGGTTCAAGGTTTTTTTATTTGCCATCTGTGCCTAGACTAGTTGTCCAGACACATCGGAATTATTTTTGCAGGGTTCTCCGAGTCAACAGAGGTACAAAACAAACACAATATATATATATCAATCAAATGGTTTATTCATTTATTTATGATGCATGCAATACCTGACTTTACCGGGCTCGTACGAAGGCCATCGAGTAAACCATGAATATGAGTCTTGTGTTAGTGACATCCCTCTTCGGCGTAGTGTAGCTGGGTTTACGGCTTTCTTCACAGTTCATTGTGTGTGTGTGTGTGTGTGTGTGTGTCCTCTGGCGTTTCGGAGGATAATGCAACAAACCGAGCGCACCGCCGCCGTGCATGCTGGGAGCTGGGAATTAAATTAACCCTGGCCACCAAGACTAAGTTAACGAGTTTGTGACCTTAGTGGTGCGATTTTATAAATCCACCTCCGTCGGCTTCAGTCAACAGAACTCGATTAAGAGCTCTCGTGTGACATTTTACATTTTTCCACTCTTTTTTCTTTCAAGCATTTTATTTTAAGTTTTTACAAGTTACACCAGACGACCAAAAACGACAACGAATAAATAACAATTACATAACAACCAACTATACCTACGACTCAAAAAGTATTAAACCGAATCGTATGCAATTTGGTGGGATGATTGGTTATTATCCGGGGACCATTTGATAAGATTTTGGGATCGATCGGGTCAAAGGTCAAAGTCATGAAAAGGTCAACATCTTCTTTTTACCATAGCACGGTCAATTTTTATCCAATTGGCATGCAACTAATGCCAACATGTTCATAATTCAATGCCCAATCTTGTAATATGTGAAGGTATGCACTCTACCGAGTGCCCGTTCTAGTTTATGTATAATTTTAAATAGAATTTCCACTCTTCTAACTATTTTCTGATGTGATGATAATCTAAACTAGTTTTCTGAAGCGCAGTCAACATGTCGTCCTCTTTTTCGTGCCCCTCCAGGCAAGAACACGTGGAGCATGGCGAGCACGGACGGCGCTCTGGTCCAGGGCGGCTACGGCCACAGCAGCGTGTTCGACCCCGGCACCAGAGGCGTCTACATCCACGGCGGCTACAAGGCCTTCAGCGCCAACAAGTACGGCCTCGCCGGAGACCTGTACAAGTTCGACGTGGACAAGAGGAAGTGGTGAGGCTGTCGAGTGTTTCGTTCATGCAGTGACGAATATGGAAGTGTACAACTTGGAGATGTTTTACTGAGCTCATATTTGATATTATACAGTTTATTTGAGTCAAATTTGGGCTAAAAAAAATGTAAAATTAAGAATGCAAAAGGAAAACTATCGAGAAGGTTCATCATAACACGTGTTTCACCGAGTCAGCCTTATATTTAAAACTAAATATGTTGTAACAAGAACAATCTGACAAAATTGAACTCTAAATAAACTCGATCAACATTATTTGTTCATAAATAAATAGGCAGAAGTAAACTTCGGCATTCTGTATTCACGTGAATAATCATCTCAATCCTCCTGTTACCTTTAGGGTCAATTTGACCCCATTCAATGTTTAATGTCGGTGTTCTTTGGGGTCAATTTGACCCCAGGCTGTTTTTCACCGTGTCAAACATATAAGAAATATCAACTTTTTTATATATTTAAAGGGCTATTTAGGTAGTCAACAAACAAACATAAAGTACCTCACACTTAAACTTGGGAAGCAATATTAATTCTAATAATTTTCTGGAGGTTTTAATTGCTGGGGTCAAATTGACCCCGAGGGTAAAATATGTTAGTAAATGTGAAGGTAACAGGAGGGTTAATATATTGAACTAAAAAACAATAACCACAACAACGATGGCGTTAAACCATAACTAACAGAGTCTGCAGTGGAAATAAACAATATACATGTACACAAATGGAAACGAGAAGTCATTATTTTAAAATGACCGTTGAATAAATCTGCTGTAAATGTAGATTGTTGTTGTTGTGTATTTTATTCAGTCAATCAAATCAAATACAATATTATTCTATATAATGTACAAAAGAGAAAGACTGAAAAGGTATAGGTAGAAGCAAAAAATGCGTATACATTCCTATCCTAAATTAAAATCAAATAGTGAATAATGAACTCTCCAAGTTTGACATTCAAGGCAATATGAAGAGTTTGACTTTCTGCATCCGTTTATTAGTATTTTAATTTTTGACGTTCCTCTCACTTGTAAGTTGACCCGACCTGATATCTCCTGTAACGCTGGAGAGCAAACCATATCAAACCACGGTCACGGCTTCGGTAACAGAGTCTCAACACATTGCAATGTCTTGGCATCAATCAGGAGGATCTCGTAAAATACAAAGTCAGTCGTGGTTGGCGAATTGCAATTATATAAACCCATAAGAGATGCACCGATCCAACGTTTTCCATCTGATACCTGGGCGATACGCCGCGTGGAAGAGACTGAGATCACTCCTCCACTCAAGCTGTTCTCTGTTCATCAATGACCTCTGATATCTGATCCAGCCTCCTGAGTGAGTACCCGATAGATATCCGTCTCAGTGCGTCGCTCACCATTATGTTCAGATCAGAAGATAATAACAGGGTTCGTACGGTCATGGAAAAACTGGAAAAGTCCTGGAATTTTAAAATGGTCATTTCCAGGCCTGGAAAAGTCATGGAAAAAACTTAAATCATAAAAGTTTTGGAAAAGTCATGGAAATTTGTTAAAATCACATGTTCATTCACGCCGAGTTTGAAATAATTAATACATTTTTTAAAGAAAGACGCTCAAAATATAAGCCAGCGATAGCTCTCAATACGCAAAATGTTCGACAGTTTTCATGTTTATACCGAGATTTCAGTTTGGCCATGGACATTTGGTCTAAAGTCCTGGAAAAGTCCTGGAAATCAATTGGTCGAAATGTGTAAGAACCCTGTAATAATGTAATCGTAAAGTGTGTTCATATTGGAGAGGTCACATGGTGCCGCGACGAAAGCAGAGATCGCAACGTTGCTTTCGTGGTCGGGAGGAGAGCCGGTCCCGTGGTGTTCTCCTTCGAGAAGTGTGACCCTGAGGTCACCGGGAGAGTCCGGGAGCGGCGGCAGCGTGTGGATGGTGAATAACGCCCACCGCTGTGTGTTTTCTGCAGGACCATTCTGCGAGACAGCGGCTTCTTCCGGTACCTCCACACGGCGGTGATCGTGAGCGGGGCGATGCTGGTGTTTGGAGGAAACACGCACAACGACACGTCCATGAGCCACGGCGCCAAGTGCTTCTCCTCCGACTTCCTCGCCTACAGTCTGGGTCAGTGGCGCACGCTCCTTCCTCCTACGGTCTGTTTATTCTGCCTGAGCATCTTTTCTCCCCCCCCCACACACACACACACACTCTCTCTCTGCACTGAGCTGCTTTGCATTCATGCAGCTGCTCAGACTCACACCTGGGAGCTGCTCAGCGCCGCCGCAGTGTGTTGTTGTTGGACACTGAGCTTGATGCACGCAGGCGACTAACCGCGGCCCCCTCTTTACATGCAGGATGCTCGCGATGACGCAGCCTTATATATATATATATATATATATATATTATATGTGTATATATATATATTATATGTGTATATATATATACACATATATATACAGGACTGTCTCAGAAAATTAGAATATTGTGATAAAGTTCTTTATTTTCTGTAATGCAATTAAAAAATATTAAATATTAAAAGAATAAAAGGCTTGCAATATTTCAGTTGATTTGTAATGAATCCAGAATGCATGACATTTTTGTTTTTTTAATTGCATTACAGAAAATAAAGAACTTTATCACAATATTCTAATTTTCTGAGACAGTCCTGTATATATATATGTGTGTGTATATATTTATTATATGTGTATATATATACACATATATATATATGTGTGTGTGTGTGTATATATATATATGTGTGTATATATATATGTGTATATATACACACATGTATATGTATGTATATACATATATATACACACACACACATATATATATATCCACACATGTATATATATATATATGTGTATATATATACATACACATATGTATATATATATATATATATATGTATGCATGTCGCCAGCTATTAAGACGGATAATTGGAATGCAAAACAAACAAACGGCGAAGACAGAGAAATGCCTTTTCTTTCCTCCGGTGACCTTATTGCCAAACGGCGGCGGCCGACCAGCCCGCCGCTCCTCTGATGCTCCTGGCTGGTTTAAAATCCTTCCTCCATCATGAGGCCTTCAAAACTCTGGTTGCTGTGAGCAAGTCTCAGCATAAAACGCGTCCTTGAAAATCGTGCATTAGTGTGGCTGACATCTGTGTTTCATTCACATTGGCGCCGTAAAGGAAAGGCGGGTCTTAAGGGGGCAAAACATTGCCGGGCAGATCAGATTTTGTGGAGCTTCCCCTCGAGCTGCACTTCACACTCCTGGAGGATTTCTGGATGAAGGTGAACTCAAAGCGATCAAAGCTTTAACATTAGAAGCTCTGGGGTTCACACCGGTTGCTTCGGGTACATCTCTCATGTTTATTCTTCCGCTTGCTTCTTTGCACTGTGAAGGTGCCCTCAATCAAGACGCTTAACCCTCGGTTTGCTTGGCAGCCGACAGAGAGCGAGACTCCCCCGTGTGTGTGTCTCTGTACGCAGACCGAAGCAGACAAAAGGCCTTTTTCTGTCTCCGCTGGTTAAATACGACCGTCACAATTTCATTGCCGTCGTTTGTGGAGTTAATTTTTATCTCTCCAATTATCCGTCTTAATAAAACGTTAGCGGGGCTTTGTCAGAAGCCACGTCGACAGCCTCATTTTGTTAGCCGCCTGCCATTTAATTGTTGTAGACTCGGCCCCGGGCCCCTCGTTGATGCCGAGGCTTCGGTCTGGATCGGAGGGAGAACTCCGAAATGTCCCGAGGACGTTCTGCTATCTCTGTGTCATTATTACGATGGTGATTGACAGCCAGCACAATTACAATCTCAGGGGGCGCATGCAGGCCCCCCCCCCCACCTCCCTCCCCCCTTCCTGTTTAACCGGAAATTGCGTATCGAGGCCCAACAACAACCGTCTTTCGTCTTTTTTCTCGTAGTCGGCGAAGAGGCTGCTGCAACACATTTATTTAATTCTTAGCATAGTCCCCACCCCCCCCCTTATTTTACATTCACCACATGTCTTCACTTGATTGGCAAAATGAGACTAACTCATCTCACGCCCGTCACCGCGGGAAACAAATTGGTTTTTTTGAGATTTCCCCCGCGAGTTCACATTTGAACTTTAGAAATTACAAACTTCTGAGTGTTGTTGTTGTTGTTTTTCTCCCCCTCCCTCAGATCGCCCCTCTTTCTGTCTCTGTCCTCCCTGCTCCTCCGCTGTAGGATGTTGTAATTGGACAAAAGAGACGAGTAGACTGTTCTCCTCACCTCAGTGTCGGCAGCAGTCGGGCTGTAATTATCTGGTAATTACAGTGGAGATGGGCTGCACGCCGAGGACTAATCACCCCCCCTAAACAAGCCAAACTCGATTAGAGCTCAGAATATAAGGGCCGTCCGCTGTCCTGACATTGGTGGATGGTGTCGTAATAAATCCCCACTCTGAAGGGGGCACTGCGCCGCAACTGTAGTACCGACGTGCGCCACCAGAGGGCAGTGTCCACCCTTTTGTGAACATGGCGCTCTCGCAGATGTCCCTCTCTTCCTCCTACGATGACTTGCACGCCATTGTTCTGAAGTGAAGGGGATGTACTGCTCTCGCTTTGACTTTCCCCCTCGCATCCCGAGCCTTGTTGTTGTTGTTTGTGCTTCCTGGGTAAAGAACGTGAGAGCCGTGGCGGTATCTGGTGAGACTTGGTGGTTTGGAGGTCAATCCATCTCAAGGTTTTGGTCAAATCTGGCAGAAACGTAACGTATTAAAGTATGTTTTTTTCTTGTTTTTTCTTTCGTATATATAATCATATGGAATAAGTTGTGTTGCGTTTTATATCTACAGAGAAAGTCCTCTTGGTGGAGTCAGTAACCCGGGCTCGACAAAAGGACATTAGTCTTTCAGTAGTTCTCCTAAGCGCTCGGCACACGGGAAAACTTTCAGTCGGTTGACTTCGAATCTGCGATGTCGACGAAGTCGCCAAATCCTCCAAACTGCAGCATGAAATATAGTCATTGATAAAAGTATTGAAACAACGGTGATATCAGTCAGGTTCTTGTCACGGGGTGAGGCTCAGGCGCAGAGAAACGGGCTCAATGTGAACAAAAACGCTCTTTACTGAGGCCAAAAAGTTTACAAAAAAACAACAAGGTCCAAAAGGGCAGGCAGAGGATCGACAGGTAGGGTCAGAGCAGGCAGAATATACGCGAACAAGAAAGACAGGACTACGGCCAAAAGACACAGAACTATAGACGACAATCCAACGGGAGACGAGGGAAAGACTGACACAATATGTAGGGGGGGACACAGGTGTACGACATCAGACACTAACGAGACAAGAGGGGCTGAGGGCAGGTGCAGGGAATGAAACAATCAAGACAGAGAAGACACGGAACAGGGTGTTACAGTATCTGACTTTGATATAGTTATCAACTGGGGACAAGAACTCCGAATGGGTCCCAAGATAAATATGAAGGGTCTCAAGGTGATTAGAGGCCTCAGTGAGTAAAACGGATTTGTTTGTCCTCCACCGTTCATGTGAAACATCGGATCCTCTTTTTGGTGCATTTAAATACAACCCGAGACAACAAATGAGCTTTGAAAAAAGTCCACAAGCCAAAACGGGAGCCGTGGCATTCAATAACATTTGATCGAATCTGAATCCCGTAGAAAACCCTGCTTATGGGATCCGTCTCCTTTCTAATCCCTTCATCCAATCGAATCTCGCTCGCCTTTCGACACTCACAGGGAAGTTCCAAATGACGAGGATTTCGATCTGTTGTCGCTGTTTTTATTGGCTGAGAGGATAGAAACACGACAGATGTAACGGCAGCTGATCAATGTTCAGAACCTGTAGCTACAAGCTGAAAATAGGATGAAGCAGCAGGGGGAGGGGATTAATCTTATTTATCTCGAGCGACTCCCTCTAAATACTGCAGGTCCGAATGCAGAATGAATAAGTCCGTCAGCTTTAAATATTGATGTAATTTTAACTGGGACATTCTTCCAATATTGCTATGAGGCAATGGGCTGGATCATCGTCCAGCTGACTGAGAACAAACTGAGAACTTTACTTTTCATGAACTCGCACTATCGTCACATAACCAGAGAAGCTCAACCTGTTGACTTCAATTTAACGAGCAAAAGCGACTTCACGTGCATTAAGTACAATACATTTGAAATAACCCCTTAAAAGGTTTATTGTTTTGTGTTGATTGCCTTATTTTGTATCTGCTCTATTGGTTTTGATGTATGCTTTATATATTGTATTGTTTTAATGATTTTGTATATGTTTTAATCTACTTCCTCTTTAAGCTAAATTTGACTTTTATTTTGAAATGTAAAAAGGAAGCGCACCTTTATTTTAGGTTAAAATAACAAACTTGACGGAACGGCTAAATGTGATGGACTGATGCGCATTTCATGAAAAGTTTTGATAGTTTTAATGGACCCGTATGAGGCTTACGCTCTTACGGTGGTGACAACGAGGTTTTATTCAAGAGTTTTGGTTCATGTTTATACAACGAAAGAAAGGAAATAAAGAAGTTCACCAGCAGTAAAGTCTCACGCCGAATGATATATGTACAAAGTTTATTTTCAATACATGAGTGTAAATATGATTTGAGAGATGTTTGCAAGTTCAAGGTACAAAAGGCTAAAAAAGGGATTAAAAGAAGATGTATTTCTGTTGTGGGAGTCTTATTATGGAATAATGTTGAAATAGAAGTAAGAATGGTGAACTCCTTCTTGTTCTTTAAGGGATTTTTTTTTTTTAATCCTTGAGAGTTATAAATGTAATTAAAAACGGATTAATATGGAAGATGTATGTGGTAGTATATATAAATATATATATTTTTTAATCTTGTTTATTGTTTAAAATTTAAATTTATTTTGATTTCAATTTAGGATAGGAATTTATAAGCATTTTTTTGCTTCTACCTATACCTTTTCAGTCTCTCTCTTTTGTATTTTTTTATAGGATAATATTGTATTGTATTTGATTTGATTGACTGAATAAAAAATACAAACAAACAAACAACAAACAATATACAGGGATCCGTTACACATTACATTTGTATGCTGCGCCTTGGTAAGAATAAAGAAGGAGAGGCAATAAAAGAGACATAAAACAACCACAAAGACTCAAATTGACCACAACATAAAACAACTACAAAGAGACGCACCAGGACGACAAGAGAACAGAACAACAAGAGAAACAAAGGGACCCTTTTCCTATGAAGCAGGGCAACACTCAATGACTACAAAGACGCACAAAGCGACTACAAAGAGACACAAAATGGGACAAAACAACCACAGGCAAAAAAAAGAACGACAAGATGAACCAAACGACTCCAAAGAGAGGAGAGGAGTGCTGCGGATGAGGCGGTGGGGCCCACTTCTCTCTCTCAAACTTTTCCTCATAGTGAGGTTTCCCATCGCGGGTTTGGAAGGCAGAAACGACTCGGAACGGAAACCCGCCGAGAGTATTTCAACTTTCTCTCCCTCCGTGGTCGTTGCCCCCGGCGCCTCGCTCAAGGGCGCATTGCCGCCGACCGACTGGCCGATTAGCGAGCGGCCGAGATGTGAAAGGTCGCGTCGGCTGCACTCCTGATTGCCGAGGACACGTGTGACACAGCTTGACCTCTCTCTCTCTCTCTCGTGTCGTCTTTTCATTCCAGCGTGCGACGAGTGGACGGCGCTGCCCCGGCCGGACCTCTACCACGACGTCAACCGCTTCGGGCACTCGGCGGTCTTCAGTGACAGGTAATCGTCTCCGCGGGGGGTTTGCAGAGCGCAGCGCGGGGAGGCTGCGTGGGTGACGGGGCGCAGGGGTCAAAGGCCAAATGGAAATAAGAAAACATGAAGATAAGGAAGTTGAGAACTTGGACATTAGCAGGGTTCGTACGGTCATGGAAAACCTGGAAAAGTCATGGGATTTTAAAATGGTCATTTACAGGCCTGGAAAAGTCATGGAAAAAAACTTAAATCATAAAAGTTTTGGAAAAGTCATGGAAATTTGTTATAATCACATGTTCATTTACGCCGAATTTGAAATAATTAATATGTTTTTTAAAGAAAGACGCTCAAAATATAAGCCGGCGTACGCTCTCAATACGCAAAATGTTCTACATTTTTCATGTTTGATCATGGAAATTTGGTTTAAAGTCATAGAAATCCATTGGTCAACATGTGTAAGAACCCTGATTGTTTGTTTTGTTTGTTTGTGTATTTTATTCAGTCAATCAAATCAAATACAATACAATATTATTCTATATAATATTCAAAATAGAAAGACTGAAAAGGTATAGGTAGAAGCAAAAAATGCTTATAAATTCCTATCTTAAATTAAAATCAAATAAATCAGAAAATTAATATAAAATAAATAAATAAATTAAATATAAAATTAAAACAATTAATTAATTAATTAAAAAATGTCTCATTAATTTGAGAGACATTTTATTCCCCCCCACAGACTTCTTCAGAGGAGACTCGCGGTGCCACTCACGCTTCAACGCCACGTCGCTCTGGGTTAACATAAGTCGGGGGGAGACCTGCAGGACATCTACATATCTCCTCAGATGCTCAGTCTTAACCGGATTTTCAGTAACGCTCGTATTCAATGAAGCACTCGTAGCATCCAACATGTCTGAATATAATATGTTACGCAAACGTCTTCAGCGTGGATCTGTATTTTATGTAAGAATGAGCTGCAGGTTTTTATTTTTTCCTACGGATCGATTGCCTTAAGTTCTGCTTTCCAGTTTCTTCTCTTCATGGTCACATCTCTGCAGGCGTGTGCTCACACACTGCTCACACACTGCTCACACACTGCTCACACACTGCTCACACACTGCTCACACACTGCTCACACATTCCACAGAGGCTGATGTTATATAATACGACCGCTGCTGAGGAAAGGAAGGCTCGTTGTCTGAGGTTCTGAACTGAGAACCACAAAGTTGAGAGCTGAACTCTGGTTTTACAAACACCGACAGACGGATTTCATTTCCCGTCAAAGTTTTTGCGTTCTTTTTTATCTCCAAAAATCACTTCAATGACTTTACGCCGCTAACGGAAATGTTTGTTTACGATGCAACAGGAGGTGAATGTTGTGATTTTGCTTATTAGTTTTCATATCAAACAAACATACTTCACACCCGTCATTGTTTTCTATTATTTCTATGATTATATTTGTTTTGGTTTCCACCTTTTTAGATGAAACATTTCAAACTTCTAATTAATTTTTCAATTCAGTTTATTTTGTATAGCCCAACATCACAAATTACAAATACCAGGACCAGCTTCACACCCAGCCAGGTCCAATGGACCCCCTGAGACGTGAAGTCACAAAGACTCTGGGGGAAGTCTGATAATAACATGAATGATTTTTTTATATATAAAACTTTTCAATTCTCTTATTTACAATCTATTTATTACTTTCCGCACAAAAGAAATGTAGGGGCGACAATTGCATGGTGCTTGCCCCCACCCCCAATACTTTTATAGTTCAGAATTTTTTTGTAATCCATACGCTCGGCTATTAAAATCCTTAAGCTCGGCTATTATAATCCATACGCTCGGTTATTAAAATCCATACGCTCGGTTGACAAAAGAAAAGGTCTCGCGTCAGCCCGACTGCGTGGCGGCGTGGGAGGAGAAAAGGCAAACGCTTACAACCGAGGCCAAGCGACACAGTCGGTGTAATTGGAAAAGGAAAAGGGGAAAAACATTACCTTGGAAAATAATCCTTTGTGTGTTCATACATGCCATTTCATTATTAGTCCGCGATGCGAATGGATCGTGACGGGCGACGGAGCCGCGGCGAGAAGCGCCGAGTCATCGCTAAGCGGAGCGAGACACGGAGATCCGTAGAAAGCGGTACGTCCTGTTGCGGGGAGCGCGTTGAATATCAACGTGAAGCGCCCCCATGTTTCAGTCAATCCTCGGGAGCAATTAGTTCATTCAATTCGCTCATTGATCTCATTTGGATTCCATCGCGGGCAAAGACTTCAGAGGCGTCGTGTCGGAGCTTCATTTAAACGTTTTTGATTTGTTTTGCTTTTGGCAAGAAAAAAGGTCTCTGAGTGCTTCACAGTGAGTCTTAAAAACAAAAAGAAGATGTTCTAAAGACAAAGGACACGTGTTGGGTTTGAGGATGAAGATGGAGACGTTGCAGGAGGAGTCGGTGGTTCACTTGCTCCGACTCTCGTTTCTCGCCTCTTTGCAGCGGCCTCCGATCAATGTTAGAATATATTTTGAAGTTTTCACTCCTTGCTTATAAAACAGTCCACGGTCCATAGAGCTGTGAGCGCTCGCATGCACCGACACTCAGTCTAGACGGGGGGATTGTGGAGTTTTGTGCAGGATCTGAGAACTAAAGGAAAGAGGAATGCGTTCCGCCGAACTCCGGATTGGTCTGCGTTTAAGATTCTGTGAATTCTCTTCAATCTCAACTCAAATCTCTGTCTTTACCAACCTGCATTTCGCCACTTTTCAAACTTCTGGAACTTCCACAAAAGCTCCTCTGCTGTCGTCTTTTGTTTCTGAGCAACTTTTTAAATGAGAAATGAAGGAGGCGGCTCATTCACGGTTTGCCAAAAAACAAAAAACAACCTCCCTCATTTCCCCCCTCCTCTGACCCGAGCGCTCGGCAGGACGTCCGGAGCGCCCGGTTTGAAGCGTGCCCTCTGTGATCCGGGCGGGGGGGGGGGGGGGGGTGTTTTGGGGTACTTTTGCAACCGGTGCAAATTACCCATCGGCCCTGCCCAGCCGCTTCCACCAGCGCGCACACAGTCACACTAATCCGTGCAGCTGAACAGAAGCCAGTGGAGAGGGATGCTCAGAAATGTCCTGTGCCTGGCATCCACACACACACACACACACACAGAAGGGGGGGGGGGGCTGTCAGGTCCGTCCGCATAGAAAGCCAGCGCTCGTTGGGGATTTAGCAGCCTTGTGAGGCAGGTTGAGGCTCAGAGAAGACGGAGAGCACTCGGACGAAGCTCCTCCGGCGCTCTCTGTGCACAAAAAGGTCAAAACCGGGGGGGAAATTGCGGGCCTTACTTCCTGAATCCATCTTCTCGCCCCCCTGACGCCTCTCCTCCTCTTGTCTCCCCCTCAGCGCCATGTTTGCGTTCGGCGGCTTCAACAGCCTGCTGCTCAGCGACGTCCTGGTGTACACGTCGCCCAGCTGCGCGGCCTTCTCCGGCCCGGAGTCCTGCAGCCAGGCCTGGCCGGGGATCCACTGCGTCTGGAACGGCACCCGAGGGACCTGCCTGCCCTGGGAGGGCGACGGGGGCGAGCAGCAGCAGCTCCCGGCCTCCTGCAACAGCCGATCGTGTAGGTGACGCTCTCGCCACGCCGCACGAACCGGCAGGACTTCGCGGTCTCGCTCGGAGAGTGAAAATGGCAAAAGAACGAGTCACCAGGGTGTTTTTTATTTATTTTAATGTTGTGTGCGTGAGCCACGTGGCCTTCACGCGTCTTTAGAAGCCGTCCTGCCGTCTCTGGGAATGATGTCATGTCTCTGTGTGAGATTATGAGTCTGGTTCAAGCCATTAGCGGATCAACAGGAAGTGATCGGCGTCTTAAGATGCAACAGAATACCAAATGTTCAGCAGCTGCATGTTAACACACGTCTTTCTGAACTGTCGGTCGGACTAAACGAGGTATTTTAAACGTCGCCGGGGGCCCTTTAATTGGCCTTTTCTGGATTTTCTCAGTTTTAAACTATTAATTTGACACATGTATTCTGGGAAAATACCTGTGCTGATGTTCACACACATTTGTACGAATGTGTAATATTTACATGGCCTTTTACAGATCCATCAACTCCTGATCAGACATTTTCTAGACTACTCCAAAAAATAGTTGAATAAAATGTTATATTTTAATTGAATTAATACAGCTGTTGGCTTCAGCATTTGGAGGATTAGCTGAGTGTGTGAGGGAGTGTTAGAGAGGCACAATTCACGACAGTTATTCTTTTCTTCAAAAAAGGACAGCGGGTCCAACTTCTCAGGATCTGTCTGTGTGTGTGTGTGTGTGTCTGTGTGCAGGGTGTCCGCGGGTCCTTAAAAAGTCTTTAAAAGTCTTAAATTGCTTTTCCTAAAAATAAGGCCTTAAAAAGTCTTAAAAAGTCTTAAATTCAGATTGGATTGGTCTTAAATTTTTTGGGTGTCATGTCATTACGAATATGAGGCAATCTGTTCCGCCAGGTCCGTATTTTGCTCCGGTCGCTCTGCGGTGTCTCTGGTGTCACCGGGGCCACGCCCCTTCTCTTAAAGGGGCCCCGCGTATTCGGTCCTATCCCCTACAACGTGAAGCATCGGCTAGTTTAGAAAACATGGCAGGATGCAAGTTCAACAACGGCTTGAAAAGAACGAGTGTTTCTGGTCACGGTCGGTGAAATGCTTCTGAATCTGCGTTATGTGTCGCGAGACTTTCCAGCGGTGGAATCTCACGAGCAGAGCAAGAAGCACAGAGACTAGCGAAGGCCGCCAGCAGCCCGCGGGGCTAGCTGCTGCTCCGCCGCTAGCTCCTGCTCCGCCGCTAGCTGCTGCTCCGCTGCTCGCAACGACGTCAACGCTACAACGCTGGAGGTCACCGGAGGAAATCCAGCGCCGTGCAACAAAGAGCTCATCACCGAAGTCCAACAGGGCGCCGTGTTCTTCATTCTGTTCCACGAGACTCTGGACCAGACCACCGCGAGACTCTGGACCAGACCACCGCGAGCAGACAGCTGGACTTCATGTGCGTTATTGGTGAAATGACCACGTCCAGTCAGGATCCTGTGGAGCTCATGGGCCATGACACCAGGACCTACTTCAGCACCTCAAAGTAAGTCTAACATAAATATATGTATTAACTATCCTCTTGTATATGAGTATGTGTTTCATATAGTTAAGCTTTACTCATGTGTCAAGTTAATAACAGCTATGCATAGGCGCACTACACATTAATTAGACTAATTAAAAATAGTTTTAGAATGGTAGTAAGTAGAGTGGTGTTTACCTGTCAATACGTCTCCATAGTGTTCACTAGGCTCAAGAGATGGCTCACGTTGCTTAATTTGTAAAAATAGTTTTCATTCATATTTATCCAGTCTGACATTAATCTGAAGTGGTGGTGTCATGAAGAGATGTGGTGACTGTTGTTTGGCTAATGTCTGCCTTTTTTCTTTCTTTTTTCCAGGAGAATGGACCAAATGTCAACTGGAAGTTTTTATATTAATACAGTTTGAAAAGGATTGTTTTCCTAGTATATTCACAAAAGCTCAGGAGTAGACATGAACCTGTGACAAACATCCATCACATAGAGACATGAGAACTGACACACACATACATTCTATTATGTAAATGAATTTGCATTTTAAAAGCAGCTGGAATTGTTATTTATGTTATTTTATAGATTTTTTTTTGTTCAAAAGGAACTATGTTGCCTGTATTTTTAAAATATATTTACTTGATATAAGCATTTGTTCATGGGACTTAAATGTTCTGAAAATTTATTACTAAATATAATTTACAACAGCAATGACATTTGTGTTATCCTTTTGCATTACACCATACTGTTAATTTTAAACAGACATCAGTGTGTTTACTTTGAATTAGTTTATTTAGATTAATGTATATTTCCATCGTAAGTTAGGTCTTAAATTTTATTTCGACGTGGTCTTAAAAAGTCTTAAAAAGTCTTAAATTTCACTGGTTTATTCCTGTAGACACCCTGTGTGTGTGTGTGTGTGTGTGTGTGTGCGTGCGTGCCTGCACCACAGGACGATGTAATCATCAGGGACAGCTCAGCCAGGTCTCTAGACTTCCTGCTAAGATTTCTCTTGTTTTGCCATTTGTCGGAAAAAGAAGAAAAATTCATTTTCGACAGAAGCGCCGGCAGATGGAAACTGCGCTCTGGGAATATCTACTCAGTCGCATTTAATCCCAGGGAGGCCTTTCCTGCTCCACTGCTGTCTGGCAGTCACCCTTAGCAGTTTACATTTTTTTTTTTTTTTCCCCGATTCCTTGTTTTTTTTGTCATATTTCAATCTCTCTAGTTTCATTTTTTACTGCAAAATACAAGTCCCGGACATCTATGGCAACAACACGATCATGAAGTAGAGAGAAACACAGTTAAAGGTCCATAAATCATAAATAAGTTGCAGCAGCACGCTCTACATATTGGATCTGTCCATGTTTACCTCCCTCTACTTGAATGTCTCTGTTCTGTTTTAATCCGCCTGTGTTCAAGTCTGCCAGGTGAATGTTTTATTTTCCCAACACTATTTATTTTTAGTCCAAACTATACAATGAGACATGTATTATAAATAGATTTAGATGAAATGTTACAATTTGAATCTTCAATTTGGTTGCTTTTCACGACTGAAGCGCACATGATGTGTTCAAGCACCGCCGGAAAAGTACGTTTTTTACAGCTTCTGGCTGCGATGGGATGATGTCATTTTGGGTGTTTTTAAAAATAACCTCTTTTAACTGTTTAACCCTCCTGTTACCTTCACATTTACTAACATATTTTACCCTTAAGGTCAATTTGACCCCAGCAATTAAAACCTCCAGAAAATTATTATAATTAATATTGTTTCCCAAGTTTAAGTGTGAGGTACTTTATGTTTGTTTGTTGACTACCTAAATAGCCCTTTAAATAAATAAAAAAGTTGATATTTCTTATATGTTTGACACAGTGAAAAACAGTCTGGGGTCAAATTGACCCCAAAGAACACCGACGTTAAACATTGAATGGGGTCAAATTGACCCGTAAGGTAACAGGAGGGTTAAACCCGCTGATGCATTTTGGGTTTGCACTTGTAAAAGTGTTTTTACAGTGTGATATTTTGTGATCGTTACATTTACCACCAGCACGGGTGTCTGGTAAAACACCAACTATAATAGCAACAACAACAAAAAATACATATATACTAATTATATTCCATGTTCTTCACAATGTTGCAGATGCTGACGAGCGCTGTGAACAGTACACCGACTGCTACAGCTGCACGGCCAACACCAACGGCTGCCAGTGGTGCTCCAGCCAGTGTCTGTCTCTGGGAAGCAACTGCACTTCTGCCACGGTAAGAAAACAGCCGACGATGCAAAATAACATCGCCGATCACGTCTCGCAGTTTAAGACGGAAGAGTTGTGATAACGCGTCGATAAGTAGTCTCTTTATCCAGAGACGGGATGCACAAACCTCCCATTCATTTATTTTATTAGTGAGTACGCATTATAAATTGGCCCACGTCAGCTTTGAGTAAAGACGAGATAAAGAACTGACGAGTCGCCTTTGTCTCCGAGTCTGAGGCGTCGGTCTGCGTTTTAAACCGCTGCTCATCTCGAGGCGATCTGACAGTTAATGCGTCTCCCCCGGCGCTCTCATCTGCACTCGTCTTCACAATTTTGGATGGATACGGGTCAGCCGCTCCGACTGCAACCATTTCATAATCCGACACTTTGTGATGGCGTTCCACTCAAATGGCTTCATTGTCGGTAAGAAAAAGAAACATTTCAATTTGGACGCGGTGAGATTTTCTCTCGTTGCGGCCAAAAGCGTTTCAATCTTGTTCAAAATCGTACAAATCTCCAACATTTTGTTGCATTCTTTGGTTGGGAAAAATAGATGTAATATGTAAATGTCTGATTTAATATATAATATATAAAAAACTGTTTTTGAACTTACACTTATATTTTATTGTATGTATTAAATAACTATTCTTTTTTTCAAATTTTTATTATTCTAGTCTTACAGTATATTTATTATCATCATTATTAACTCACTTATTCTCCTCTAGAAACAAAGCACCAGATATTAATTATCAGGAACGACAGAAGCCTGGAATGCAGATGGATAAGTTTTAAAAACGTTAAACAAAACAAACGAGACATTAAAAAAAGGCCATTTTACCCTTAAAATAAACTAAATATTCTCCGTGTGACGTAGTTTTTCATAGAAGCTCTGGAAGGAAACGCCTTCTCTAGAATATAGAGATATATAATATAACATCGAGCGTTCCTCCCGGAACTAAATAACTATTCTTAAAGGAATTTTTAATGGATGCTGATTTTAAATATATAGCAAACGTCCCGGCCGACTGTTCGCCGTGGAAACATCTGACGTATCTGAAGTATAAGAGGAACTGAAACTGGGCACTAGGCAGATGATGGACATCAGGCTCCGGATGCGCGTGAATTAAGTTTAACAACATTTAATGGCAAGAAGTGGAAACAAACATTCGAGGCTCAGGATTGTGGGTTTCGTGGTGATCCGGGTTCAACAGGAACCAGCTGGAAGAACCCGGGTCAAGACGAAAGAGAACGATCTTTCCCCAGTACAGAGTCTTAGTCCCAGAATCAGCCAATCAGCTCCTCTCAAAGGTAGTTCAGCCTCTAACACCTTCCTGTTGGATAAAAGTCCCGCTATCAAAATGGAGAGGTCAAAGGTCACGACCCCCGGGTCAAAACGTCACTTCCGGTCAAGTCGCTAGACAAGTATTTTCACAATAAAAGTCCCGTCTGTTATTGTCTGCATTAAAGTCACTTCACGGGCTTCAACCTGCTTCCACAATCTGAAATACTAACAAACATTCACTCTCATGAACATACATTAAGTCTTGCCATTGACATATACATAGAGTAAACAGTCCCCCTATGCTTCATCACACATTAACAACAATATCAATATTCTCCCTAATATTTCCTGTTACAATATCTTTCTAAATGTATTTATTTAAAGCATAAGACTTCCTCTGCACATGTGCATGATCAAAATAAACTATTACAACCTAACAAAAGCCAAATATAATGTCGCTCCATGAAACTGAGCCGTCTCGTACATCTATGTCATCTCTCCTGAGCGTCTTTGATTGACCTCTGTGTTTTTCTTCCCAGGGGGCCATAGGGGAGTACGACGTTTGCCCCAAGGACAACCCGTCGTACGTGTGCAACAAGAAAACCAGCTGCAAGAGCTGCGCTGTGGACCAGAACTGTCAGTGGGAACCTCGCAACCAGGAGTGCATCTCACTGCCAGGTAACTGAGTTTGGTATTTTAAAAAAACATCGTTCGTAAAACTATCGTCACCCACTTTAAATGCTAAGATGCACACGAGTGGTGGAACATGTAAGATGCACCCTGGGAGTTATTCTTTTATAGATTTGGCCATTTGGCGGTTATAAGAACAATTTATGCTTTGACTTAATTTCTGGGATCTGGGGATGCATCGAGCATAACATTAGTGCATTATGATATGAGTAGATATCTATCTATGAATGAACATGTTGCTTTCTCTAATGGACTTCTCAAATGTCTCCATAAATACACTGAGATACAAGTTAAGATCTATAAGAACGTTAAATTAGAAAATAACTTTTCTGTTGATGCAGAGACACCGATGCTTGTATTTTATTCCACAGAGTAAAATACAATACCATATTTATTGTCTTGTACTTTTAAAAATGTAAGTAAGAATCAATGTGACATTTATATATATATATATTTATTTTAAATCATCTTTATCGTTTTAAAATTGCTTTTTTGGGCTTGCCCTGCCGGTCACAAAAACATTCTGAAAAATGAATAATTTGCATCGTAATCATTTTCAATTCAATAAAAATGTGAGAAAGAAAGCATCTTTTTCCACTCGCATTTTAAGTGTAATTATAAAATATAAAACGGACGATCGTTCCGACTCCTCGTCGGTTTTCTCCGTTCCAGAGAACGTGTGCGGGGAAAGCTGGCACCTGGTGGGAAACTCGTGTCTGAAGTTCCTCACGGCGAAGGACTCGTACGACAACGCCAAGCTGGCCTGCAGGAGCCACAACGCCGTCCTGGCCTCGCTCACCACGCAGAAGGAGGTGGACTTTGTCCTCAAGGAGCTGCAGATGATGAGCGTGGCGGTAAGTGGGGGGGGGGGGAGGAGGAGGAGGAGGAGGAGGAGATCCAGACTGTCTGCTGTCCTGGCTCCTGATTGGTGGAACGAGCTCCCCACTGACAGCAGGAAGTCTCTTCATCTTCCGCAGGAAACTAAAAACACATCTTTTCCGACTATATCCGGATTAAAACACAGATTAGCACTTCAGTGGCTCTTAAATGGCTCTTACTTATAGTATTACTTATGGTATTACTTATAGTATTACCTATAGTATTACTCATGTTATTACTCATGTTATTACTTATGGTATTACTTATGTTATTACTCATGTTATTACTTATGGTATTACTTATGGTATTACTCATGTTATTACTTATGGTACTTTTGTAGTTCGACTTTCTTGAAGAAATGTTACTTTCTGTATTCTTGTTGTTCTGAGTTTGTACTCTTGGTTGATGCACTGATTGAAAGTCGCTTTGGATAAAAGCGTCTGCTAAATGACATGTAGTGTCATGGTGGTGCTGGAGGAGGAGGAGGAGGAGGAGGATATTAATTAAGATCAGACAAACTTGAATTTTCTCCTTGGGGAAATTGAGTCGTCACGGCGACAGAGATATGAAACGCAAAGAGACTCAGAAGATAAAACTGATTGTTACAGCAAAGAAGAACGGCGAAACATCGAGACTAAAGACTTTAAATTCCGGCTCAAAGAAATACAAACGAACCAATCGGAGCCTCGAAGACCCGAGCAGGAAAACGATCAAAGTGCACGACTGAAGCGTCTTCGCTCCTCACCTCGACCTCTGTGCACCTCCTGGAGTCGTGGCCGCGTCTTCCGGAGAGCCGTCGCCCTTTGTTCGTGTTTCTTCTGCCCGTGCGCTCTCGTCGGATTCTTTTTCGTCTCGTGATTTTCGGACCAGTGAGCGTGAAACGAATGTTCCGTTAACGGGTTCCTTCCTCCGGCGTCTCTCACGCGCTCCATCAGAGCAAATACGCAGAAATCCATCCCGACAATCGACTCGCCTTCGCGAGCCGCCGTTTATGTCGCCGGAGGCGGGTCCGCCGTGCGGATGTGCGAATGGTGTTCGGTCCCTGCGTCTCGTTCGCCCCAAACGGAACGAGAGAGATTTACTCGATACGTCCTGAATGCGTCTGACGCTTTTGATCCTGCACTTTTTTACTCATGGCTGCTTGCAATGTTGATAATCCATAAATCCATTAAGTGAGATTATATTTCACTAAACACTGACTCCAACCATCATCGTCTTGGCTAAAATGATCAGCGTAACATGTCTCAGGTTTTTCTGTCATTTTGGAATTAAGCAGCAGATGTGAATATATCTGATTACCCAGGAATGCAATTAACCAAAAATGTGATTGTAAATCATTTTATTCATTCATCAATCGTTGTAGTAAACGTTGAAGACAACATACCGACCGGGCTCTGGTTCTACCTGCTTCTTAACCCTCCTGTTACCTTTAGGGTCAATTTGACCCCATTCAATGTTTAACGTCGATGTTCTTTGGGGTCAATTTGACCCCAGGCTGTTTTTCACTGTGTCAAACATATAAGAAATATCAACTTTTTTATATATTTAAAGGGCTATTTAGGTAGTCAACAAACAAACATAAAGTACCTCACACTTAAACTTGGGAAAAAATATGAATTCTAATAATTTTCTGGAGGTTTTAATTGTTGGGGTCAAATTGACCCCGAGGGTAAAATATGTTAGTAAATGTGAAGGTAACAGGAGGGTTAAGTGGAATTTTTTAATTTATTTGATGTGAATGCAATTTCACATTGGTCTAATACAGAGCATGAAACTGTAGTTGGGTTTAAAGAAACGTCTTTCACGATCATAAGTCCACGATACATTTTTATATATATATATATATACATAGGAATCGGACAAAAAATCCAGGATTGGTGGGTGTCTTCAGAGACGTGCAGTGTGGAATGTGGTTCAGTTTGGACATGCGGCAGGTTCTACAGGCCCCGAGCGCGTCGCCTGCAGATCCACAGGCTCATGGACTGCTGGATGAATATTTACATTCCAACCAACTGAGCAGCAATCGGCCAAAAACTGTCTAAAAATGGGAACGGCTCTGGTTTGCCAGCACATAACCTTCGTTGCGATGGATTTTCTATCTGATATCGATTCAGTTGTTAATGTGTCCCAGGGTTGGAAGCCGACTGTCCAGATTTAGATATCCACGTGGTATTTTATAGTTAAGCTCCTGACGCTAAGTAGATTGTGTCTTTTTAGGATGTGACGGTGACGCCACCAGACAGGCTTTTTATTTTGAGTGCCTGATAAGTGGTCCGAACTGTACTCCTGCAGTGCTTTTGATGCATGCTGGATTATATAACACTCCTCTGTGAACCACGAGTGCAGATGCACAAACAACTTCAGATGGATTTTGCTGTAATGAGGTCCAAAATATAATCTAAACAGTGAATCGATAAACTAATCAAATAAGCAGCAGAATAATGGATCCGACCATTAAATAGACCAAAAGGGGTCCACATAAAGGACACATTTCCTATTCTATAATTACATTCATACCATCACATTTCCTGAAATAGAAAAACATGATCCCACATCATTGGCCTCATCACTGCTAAATCCTACAATATTTTGGTGAAGAAGAGTGTGACATAATCCAGAGTGTGTGTGTGGGCGGAAAGGTAGTCTCTTATGACCCAGCCTGCACTTGAATGCAACGCGGCGTCATCTCCGGCTGCAGTCCCCGCTTTGGTTTCTGTGGATCACACACGGCCATCCCTCTCTGAAAGCCACCCATGCAAAGGAATGTAAGGCACTTACACTCCTACAAATTGCTCTGGAGCTGAATAAGACAAAAAGGTCTTTTCAGTCTAAATTCACAAAGCCTTGGCTGGAATTGGAGAGTGGTTTCCATCCATACTCATGAAGTTGTGCATATTTCCCCTGCTGGTCGAAATTCAATTCTGTTGGTCAATTCCAGGTAATCCCTGGCCTTAATCTAAGAGGAGAGGTAAAATCCCTGTTTCTCTGGAATCAAATCAGTCCTCAAACTGTCCAGTTGAAAGGTAAAAAGCTATAGATATGTTGTACTGACGCCGTTCGTTTGTGCCGCTTAGCCGCTCCAAACATTCCCAGACCGAATGCATCGATCCAAGAAAGGTAACGGCATCCCGAGGGAACAGTGATCGGACCCTCGTCCACGAGAGATCGAGCACCCTTTGTTTACTAGCACTGCAACGGCGTGGCCATTGATTAGAGATGGGAACGGAGAGCGGAGCTTCCCGAGTGAGGCGAAGCAAAAGCTGCTTCTCCTGCGGCTCAGCCCGTCCACAAGGGGAGTTCATGTCAGCGCAGATGAAATGCTGCTGAAATATTGCTTTTTGTTTGTCGCTGACATCCAGGGGAAATTCCTGACAACGACGATGACAAAAACATAGCTAACTAGAACGGGCACTCGGTAGAGCGCATACCTTCGCATATCACAAGATTGGGCATTGAATTATGAACATGTTGGCATTAGTTGCATGCCAATTGGATAGAAATTGACCCATGGTAAAAAGAAGAATTTGACCTTTTCGTGACCTTGACCTTTGACCCGATTGATCCCAGAATCTAATCAAATGGTCCCCGGATAATAACCAATCATCCCACCAAATTTCATGCGATTCGGTTTAATACTTTTTGACTTATGCGAATAACACGCAAACACACATACAAATAAATAAATACACGGCGATCAAAACATAACCTTCCGCATTTTCAATGCGAAGGTAATAATAATCTTTTTTTTTGGACTAAATATCACGTTAGTCCCAAATTCCAGATTTCCTGGCACTGAAGTGGTCTCTCAGCCATTTTTTTCAACTCCTTTAACCTGGAGCAGTTTTAGGTTGTCTTGTTTTACTCGATGTCGACTGTTGGTCTCAGCTGAGTCAATCATGGCGTCCAAGTTGGTTAAGAATGTAATGTGTTGACTGCATCTGGTTGATCTTCTGGCAACATTTTAAATGATTCATTCGGAGCTTAGATTCGGTTGCATTCAATGACCGTCTGTTTGTGCGCTTTCTGGCCACGACCAATTGTGAGCAAGTAAAACTTCCAAGGAGTCGACCTCTGTGCGGAGTTGTGTTGTGAAGTGAACGACGTGTCAATGTTTTGACTTTGGCCTCCTGTTGTGCGTTCGCAGTACAAGTCCACCGTGACGCCGTGGGTGGGGCTCAGGAAAATCAACGTGTCGTACTGGTGCTGGGAGGACATGTCGCCCTTCACCAACACCACCCTGCAGTGGCTCCCCGGGGAGCCCAGCGACGCCGGCTTCTGCGGCTACCTGGCCGAGCCGGCGTCCAGCGGACTGAAGGCCCAGACCTGCATCAACCCGGTGAACGGCAGCCTGTGCGAACGGCCAGGTGGGTTCGCAATACTCGACGGATTTAGGAAATCCTGGAGGAAAGTAGATTCATGCAAATTAGATGAAATATTGCTGGCTTGATGCCAAAAAAACCTACGCTAACAAGAAAAGTTTATTTAACAGCAGCAGCAGTTTTACTCACTGGGGCCTTTTTGTTCACTACAATCTAAAACTCCTGCGCCTTTTATGCAAACAGTCATAATGCCATAAATCATTATGAAAGAATACATGTAAATCATGGACTCAAATGAAATAAATCAATAAATATACGGTATATATACACACACACACACACATTTTATTCACGTAAAATAGAGATATCAAATTTTTTGTCTGCAACAATTTATGTCAAATAATCTGTTTTCCCACATTTACTTATCAGCAAAAAATGCAGCTGTGAGACGATTCATGCAAACTCAGCTGAAAACACAACCGCCGAAAATTCCCGAGATAAACACCCGACTTTGGTTGAATAGCGTCAATCTATCGCCGCCGTGAGTCGTTTGAGATGAATGTCAGATCACACTTTTTTTTAATATACACAGACAAACCACTTGCTGTCTTTCCAGCATGTGCAAAGCTAATGAGGCCGAAAGGACCAGAGACATTCCGGGATCGAAAAATGAAAACATGTGAACATCTCTGGCATCGCGCAGTCTGAGACGTCATCGAGCTGTTTTTTTTCTTCTTCATTTCGTCTATATATTTTTTTCTCTCTCCCCGCGAGACATTTAGATGCAGAATAAATTGTTTTCAAATCATCGCGCCTGATCTCAGGTCTGTTCCCGTCCGTCTGGTCGGACCGCCGCGGAGCAAATTTTGTACCTCCTGATCCCAGCGTGTTTGCTGCGGTTGTTTCTCATTAAAATCGTCCAACAATTTAACAATGCACTCCCAGAAAGTTGGAGTGCCAGCTGCTCTCAGACGGCGTGTTGATAACAGCGGCGGTTGGTGATTTTACAGTGTTGCATCGCAGAAATAAACTCTGAGGCAGACGAAGACCAGAAGGAATTTGTGAATACATTCAAGGTTGTGATTAAAAAAACCCTGACTATTTCAGGAACAACTTTGTCTGCTTTAAAAAAAAAAGTGCATCTGTTATTCAAACTCCAAAAGGGCTTAAGCAATAACGTCTCGAAAAATGTTCCTCAGCCAATCACAGCGCCAAGCAGTGCCGGACGGCGTGCGCCATGAGAGCCACCTGCAGCGAATGCACCAGCAGCAGCTCGGAGTGCATGTGGTGCAGCAACATGAAGCAGTGCGTGGACTCCAATGCCTACGTGGCCTCCTTCCCCTTCGGCCAGTGCATGGAGTGGTACACCATGAACAGCTGTCCACGTAAGTCCCCCTCTCGACACCCCCCCTCCCCCACCCCTCATTGACAGATTTCAATTCAATTCAATTCCGTTTATTTAGCCCAATTTCACAAATTACAAATTTGTCTCGGAGTGCTTTACAATCTGAACACATAGACATCCCTGTCCCAAAACCTCACATCGGATCAGGAACAACTCCCAAATAACACTTCAGGGGGGAAAAAGTGACGAACCCTTCAGGAGAGCAACAGAGGAGGATCCCTCTCCACACATTAGAGTTAAAACACATTCAATGAATGTGACAGAGTGGATGAATAGTTGGTAGTCGGCATATTCCACGACCCAGACCTCGATGATCCATCAGGCAGATATGATCTATGCCGTCTCATAGGGTCCGATGACCCCATAAGACGTGAAGTCACAAGGACTCCGGGGAGAAAGCAGAGTTAGTAACGTGTGATGGAGAGATGAAAATTCATCCCTAAGGAGAAAAAAGAGGAGATAGGTCCTCAGTGCATCCTAAACGTCCCCCGGCAGCTATAAGCCTATAGCAGCATATCAAGGGGCTGGACCAGGTGAACCTGATTCAGCCCTAACTATAAGCTCTGTCAAAGAGGAAGGTCTTAAGTCGACTCTTAAACGAGGTGACTGTGTCTGCCTCCCGGACTGAAATTGGAAGCTGGTTCCATAAAAGAGGAGCTTGATACACCGGTCATTGGGACTCTTGTCGTTTGCCAAACACACCTAAATTATGTGCAGGCTCTGAATACTGAGTCTGAGAATCATTTCCCATTATTACACAATACCCCCCGAGAAATCTTATTTTATGTCTTTCAGTCTCTTTTGATAAAAGAGTGTAGACATTAAAAACCCCTCTGAATATAAACACTCCGAATGGGACTACAGATGAAAAATAGCCTCTTGGCTAACTCTGGCACATTTCCTGCAATGTTTTTCTTGATGTGCACTGTCCCTTATTAAATAATCCCAGTCAAAAAAAATAAAAAACCTGTGGCTAGACGCTGAGACTCAGAACGTTGTGATGTTATAGTCGTAGTTTTGACATTGAGTCTCTGTTAATCGTAAAGTTGTTCCTTTCTATATATGCCGGCAGGAGTTCAACGAGAACGTTACGACGAGACGACCGTCGTAACGTTCCATCTAAGAGGCGCCGCGGAGAGAAATATGTGGGGGGAAATTGCGCGAAATTAAGCAAAAACGCTGACACGTGAACACGATGCGGGATTCCACTTAAAGCGCCGATCGAGCCGCGCGCCGGAGCGTGACGATGCCGGAGGGAGGAAGAGCTCTGCAGGCCGCTCGCGTGCCGTTAATCGACTCCACTTGAGCATATGTCGCGGTTTCAATCCGACTTCAAAGAAAAGACGCCGGAAAGGCCGCATCGTGGAGCCGCTGTGGCTCTTTTCAATGTTGCAGTTGATGAGATGGCGATTCATAATTTGGTTCCATAGTTTGAGAACTTGTTTTGTGTACGGCGCGGCAGAGAACAATGTTCATTTATTCGAGCCGACAGGTCGATTTAAATACAAGTCGTTGCTGAAAGCCGTTTGCAGGAAGCCCCCTCCGGGGCCGACAGTTGGGAATTAAAATCCGGGCAAAGGAATACGATTGATTAACTGTCGAGCCGTGTAGATGTGTAGTGGGTATTATTAATGTAAGCTTCTGGACTTTATTTACAAACGAACTCGGCGCTATTCCAATTGATTGAACCCTTTCTAGTTTCCTCCCTGTGAACGAGCTCTTTCCTTTACGCCCGCACGCCGCCACGCGTCGTCGTCGTGTGTGTAAAGGTGCGTTCACACCAAAAGCGAAACTATTTTTTCACGCGACCGAATCCCGTGAAAAGTCAACGTACAGACGCGTGTGGCTGCGATAGACAAGATATTTTCCCGGGCGACGCGTTAGGGGCGACGCGATGTGGGCGACGCGTTTCCAGCGGCGCAATTTTCGCCCCGAGTTGAAATATTTCACCTTTGAGGCGTCATCTCGCAACTCGGGCCAATCGGCTCTTGAGTTCTCTCTCGTCGCTGGAAGCGGAAGTCTTCCAGACGTAACAGTAACTTCATCGGTGAAAGTGACCGAGCTGAGTGAGCCTACGGGTGATGTCATCAACCCAAACACGAGGGCGTCAGTGTGTGGGACGTCCACAACAAGTATAAAGCAGAACTAGTGGTGAGTTATTCTGGTGGATGGAGGAGATGATAACGGTCTCTACGGAGACGAGACACGGAGATAAGCCCCGCCCCTCGCGGAGCGTCTCGACGCTCATGGCGAGAACACGGCGAACGGTCGAGCGAGTAAACTCACGCGTTTTGGGCGACGCGAAAAATCGTTTCTCTTTTGGTGCGAACGCACCTTAACCGCTGTCGCTCTGCCGCAGCGGAGAACTGCTCCGGCTACCGGACGTGCGGCCAGTGTCTGGACCAGCCGGGCTGCGGTTGGTGCACCGACCCCAGCAACACGGGCCGAGGTCAGTGCATCGAGGGCTCGTACCGCGGGCCCTTCCAGACCTCGGTGCCGGCGCCGTCCACCCTCCCCGGCCTGCCCGCCGGCCCGCAGCCCGCCCTCAACGCCAGCATGTGCCCCAGCGAAGCCAAGTACAACTGGTCCTTCATCCACTGCCCAGGTAGGGGGGAGCGCGAGAGAAACAATCATCTCAGGAAAAGTATCGACGCCGTTTGACTCTGAGGGGAATCCGTTCTCTTGTCGTGTCGGAACAAAATTGAAATCTGTTTGTTTGTTTGAAGGAGCTTTTAACCCTCCTGTTACCTTCAAATGTTCTAACATCTTTCACCCTCGAGGTCAATTGGACTGCAGCTATTTAAAGCTCCAGAAAATTATTCTAATTCCAATTAGTTTGTATGTGTAAGTGTCAGGTACGTAATGTGTCTTTGTTGATGCCTAAATAGCCCTTAAATAAAATAGTGTTTAGGATGAGTAAACTTGTGTGAACTATCAGTGGTTTTCTGGTTGTGTTAGGGCCTAAAACCTCTTTGAAGATTTAAAGAAATTGGATGTTATAGTTATAGTGACCTCAATATCATCCAAAACAACCCAAACCGATAAAATAGGTCGATAAAATGTTGATATTTCAGCCTGGGGGTCAAATTGACCCCAAAGAACACCGATGTGCACTCGTGTGTTCAGGACATTGAAAACATGTAATCATGTTAATGTTATATTTACCCAGTTCTCCTCTATAAATAAGGAAAAGTCGTGAAATATGAAGCAAAAAAAATGTCAATCATATATTTTGAGACTTTAAACATCGAATGGGGTCAAATTGACCCCAAAGGTAAGAAGAGGGTTAATAAGATTTTTCGCCTCATGCTCCTCGCGATCCTCATGTGTAAAAGAGTTGAAGTGCCCTCAATGAAACGACTTGCCCTGCATACAAACTGGCTCTACAAACAATAACGCCTGAAGAAGTCGGGCCTCTCAAAGGACTGTTTACTTTAATCCTTATGATCCAAAACTGACAGAAGTACAATGCAAATGAGACTTCTCTCCCGCGCAGTAAATCTAGACAAATGAACACGGCAGCCAGAGAGAATGTCACGGTGGCAATACTTTGTCACGCGAGGACTTCATGTGACATTTCACAAGATCCCAGACTTCATTTTACCGTCTCTACTCGCGTATCAACATACAAGTGCGTTTATGTTTTGGCCCCAGGGCTGTTTATTTAAAAAGGGAAGTAGAGGAAACGTCGCGGTGATGTTCATGCAGCCTGCGCCTCGTTTGCTCCCCGGCAGCCTGTCAGTGCAACGGGCACAGCCAGTGCGTCAACGAGAGCGCGTGCGAGAAGTGCGAGGACCTGACGACCGGCCGACACTGCGAGAGCTGCATCTCCGGCTTCTACGGAGATCCGACCAACGGGGGCAGCTGCCAGCGTGAGTATCCGTTCGCTTTTGACTTTTTCTTTCTGCACGCAGCTTCATTTGACCCGTCAGGATTTTACCGTTTTATTTCTGACATTTTTCCCGACTCCCGGCTGCACAGTAAAGCGTTACCGTTGGATATGAAAGATGTTCTCTATGGCTCATGATGACAGTCGGTCCATCAGAAAACAAATCATTCGTCCACTCCTCCAACAGCTTAATTTGAGTTTACCAATATAAATTCAGCCACGTGTATGTTTTAGGATATTTCTCTCCCTTTTTTTTCTGGGATATATTAATTATGTGTCCATTTTGGAATATATATTTATTTATTTATATATGTATAGAATATTTATATATATATATATATATATATGTATAGAATATATATATATAGTGTATATATACAGGACTGTCTCAGAAAATTAGAATATTGTGATGAAGTTCTTTATTTTCTGCAATGCAATTAAAAAAACAAAAATGTCATGCATTCTGGATTCATTACAAATCAACTGAAATATTGCAAGCCTTTTATTCTTTTAATATTGCTGATTATGGCTTACAGCTTAAGAAAACTCAAATATCCTATCTCTAAATATTAGAATATCATGAAAAAGTATACTAGTAGGGTATTAAACAAATCACTTGAATTGTCTAATTAACTCGAAACACCTGCAAGGGTTTCCTGAGCCTTGACAAACACTCAGCTGTTATAAATCTTTTTTTTACTTGGTCTGAGGAAATATTAAAATTTTATGAGATAGGATTTTAGAGTTTTCTTAAGCTGTAAGCCATAATCAGCAATATTAAAAGAATAAAAGGCTTGCAATATTTCAGTTGATTTGTAATGAATCCAGAATGCATGACATTTTTGTTTTTTTAATTGCATTACAGAAAATAAAGAACTTTATCACAATATTCTAATTTTCTGAGACAGTCCTGTATGTATGTATGTATAATTTATTATTATTATTATTATTATATCTAAATATATAAATATGTTCCAAAAGGGACACATGTAATTAATATATATATATATATGTGTGTATATATATATATATATGTATATATATATATATGTGTATATATATATATGTGTATATATATTTATATATATGTGTGTATATATATATATGTGTATATATATATTTATATGTGTGTGTATATATATATATATTTATATATAAGTGTATATATATATATATATGTGGGTGTATATATATATATATACAGGACTGTCTCAGAAAATTAGAATATTGTGATGAAGTTCTTTATTTTCTGTAATGCAATTAAAAAAACAAAAATGTCATGCATTCTGGATTCATTACAAATCAACTGAAATATTGCAAGCCTTTTATTCTTTTAATATTGCTGATTATGGCTTACAGCTTAAGAAAACTCAAATATCCTATCTCTAAATATTAGAATATCATGAAAAAGTATACTAGTAGGGTATTAAACAAATCACTTGAATTGTCTAATTAACTCGAAACACCTGCAAGGGTTTCCTGAGCCTTGACAAACACTCAGCTGTTATAAATCTTTTTTTTTACTTGGTCTGAGGAAATATTAAAATTTTATGAGATAGGATTTTAGAGTTTTCTTAAGCTGTAAGCCATAATCAGCAATATTAAAAGAATAAAAGGCTTGCAATATTTCAGTTGATTTGTAATGAATCCAGAATGCATGACATTTTTGTTTTTTTAATTGCATTACAGAAAATAAAGAACTTTATCACAATATTCTAATTTTCTGAGACAGTCCTGTATATGTGTGTATATATATCTATATATGTGTGTGTATATATATTTAGATATATATATATTTCAGTGACATCAATAAACCAGCCTCTGCATATCTTCCTCTCGTCACTAGTATACGTATACCTCTCTCCCCCCCAGGGACATTAAAGACATATTGTACTTGTCATCTAATCGTGTCATTCTTCACATCAGTTAATGAACATAAGCAACAACAAAAAAGCTGCACGCATCAAAAAGAAGATGAAATCCTCATATAGCTTGTTTTTTCGCCAGCTGTTCCCCCAAGTGCTACACAGATGTCTACATCATTTACACAGGTGTGCTGGTTCTCAAAATCACCAAATGTAATGGACATTTGGCATCTGTTCACGGACACGAAACCCGTCTCTTGGGTCACCTCGGATGAGTCGGGAGCCGGAGCTCCTGTGGGAGGTGCAGCTTAAAAGTTTGCTCTGAAAACTAAACTTCTTGATTTATTCCCTTCTTGTCCTTTTCCTTGGAGAATTAGACACTTGACCCCTATGAAACATTCCGGGAAGCAGAGTTTCCCATCAAACCTTTTTATAACTCTGTCAAACTGGACAGGGAAAGCTGGAAGAGTTAACCGGATCTAATGTATTTCGTTCTTATGATTTAAAACCACGACAGAGAACGTGTGTTTGAGCACCAGGGTCCCTTTTACTGCATTTCTCAATAAATAAAAAAAAGGATCTATAATTTAATCCATACAGAATAATAACAGTCATTATATGTTAAATAAAAAAAAAAGGGGGGGGGGGTTGTATTGCTTTACTTCCTGATGCACTCAGAGGTGTGTGTGTTGTGTCTTTTGTGCAGCCTGCAAGTGCAACGGCCATGCCAGCATGTGCAACCCCAACAACGGGAAGTGCTTCTGCACCACGAAGGGCATCAAAGGAGATCGCTGCCACCTGTGAGTCTGTGCTCGTCTTCCCTCGTCTTCATCTGCCCGGGGAAATGTTTTAACCCGTCGGAGCCTCAAGCCGTTTCAGGATGATTTGTTGTTGTTGTTGTTTTTGCTCCTATTACATTTGAGTTGCTTTTGCCTCCTTTTTCACTTCATCGTACGAGTCCTGCGTCTCTAAGGAAATAACTCAAACGTGTCTTTTGTGCACAGCTAAGTCCTAAAATTGAGAACAATGACAATTACACAAGTTTCGCTGAAGGGCCAGAATTTAAAGTTTTTTTTACAGGATCTGGTTCGTCAAAACTATTTCTTTTTGGGTGAAATGAAACCTGTAAAATAATGGGATTAAAATATCTATTTTTTTACCCAATTCTAAGCTTCGATTTTTTAATGTATTTTATTTTGTCACACATGACTCGTTTTAAATGTGAAAATCAGACGATAATTCCCATTTTTACAGTTTCTGGCTATTAACAGGAGTTTTTAGAAATTCTGGAACTTTACTCGTGTTTTGACACTAAACTTCTGTTCTGTGGGAACTTTATTCGTATACATTTGTCTCCGAGTCTCCCCCCTGTTTTCTTTTGGCGCCCTGTAATCGCAGCTGGTCATTAGTGCGAGCATCACTCACCTGAACTCAAGCCTCCCAAAACCAATTAAAAAGTTGAGATACAAGTTTCACAAATCAGTTGAGATACAAGTTTCACAAATCATCGGTATGACACTGAGGCTACTGTTTGAGGACATCATGTGTCCCTTAGTGACGTCCTTCACTTCCTTTCTTCTTAATCTGCTTTCTCATCGTGACTGGAGCTGACCGAGGAGAAGACTCACTCCCACTTTGTTTGTTTTAACAGCAATTAAATCGTCCTAATTTGCCTTTTTCTCTCTCTCTTCTTTTCCTCCGTGTTTGCCGTCTGCCCCTCGCCTTCCACCTCATCTTCACCTGTCGTCCGCCTCCTTCTCACAGGTGTGAAGTCGAGAATCGTTACCAAGGCAACCCCCTCAAAGGAACATGCTACTGTAAGTGGAATTCCAATTATCAACTTGCGTGTGTGTGTCAGGAGTGTGTGTGTGTGTGTGTGTGTGTGTGTGTGTGTCACATTAAGAAGTCTGATGTTTAAAGCAATAACGGCCTCAGACGGCGTTTCTTAAAAGAAGTCGCTGGTGAAAAGACTCCAGAGTGAGAAGCACATTCAGTTTTCAAGTCAGTTTATTTGTATAGCCCATTTTCACAAATTAAAAATTTGCCTCAGAGGGCTTTACAATCTGTACATATAGACATCCCTGACCTTTGACCTTTGACCTCATATCGGATCAGGAACAACTCCCAAACAACCCTTCAGGGGAAAAAAAGTGAAGAACCCTTGAGGAGAGCAACAGAGGAGGATCCCTCTCCAGGATGGACAGGTGCAATAGATGTCATGTGACCAGAAGGACAGATTAGAGTTAAAACACATTCAATGAATATGACGGAGTGTATGAATAGTTGGTAGTCGGCATATTCCACGATGGAGACCTCCACGATCCATCAACGTCAAAGTGTTTTTCTGCAGAACGTGGCGACGCTTTGCGAACAGCCGTCTTTCTTCACGCCGCGATGGCGCTCGCTCTGCCGGGGAACGCCGCACACACAGCTGATTAGTCTGCCGTCGTTATTATTCCCGTCATCTCTGTTCATGCGCCGAGGAATATGATAATGTAGTGGGACTTCACCGACGCTGTCCTCCGCGGTCCATAAGCACTTATTCCTCATTATTTTCTAATTTGATGTTTTTTCCAAGAGCGATAAATAGCGGTCGACGGCTCGTGTCGTTCGTCGCCGCTTCGTCTCTTCTGACGTGCGTCTCGCGATGCGAATTAAATACACATTATTCATTTGATGACTAATTAGTTAATCGCTTGTCAGAAAATGAATCGACCGCGACTTCGAGATTGTTCCGGCATCTCAAATAAAAGGATTTGCAGCTCTTCTGTTTATTTTCGATGTCGATCCCAATCTGTAATCAACGCATCGATAATCTCGCGCTGAATTTAATCAGTTACAGAAAAATTTAATTGCAAATATTTTGTGAACCCAATTTAGTTTTTAGGTCATTTTTAAAAGTAAAAAAACTCCACGCACACACTTTCGGTCCGGCTCGCTCCATTATGAGTTTTCTGCTTCTTATCCTTGTTTTCGTTGCCGGGTCGGTGGCGTCGCTGCTCGAAGCGCTCACCCAGACCGCTCCACACTCGTCGCTGCACTTCCTCGAGAACTTCGCGATGCGCCCGGCAAGTGCGAGGTCGATCGGAGTAACGATCGTGGAGAAAATCAAAGAGCACAGTCCATTTCGGTTCCATTGTAAATGGATTTTTCGGTCGGATTAGAAGAGACTGTTGATGAGAGGTGTAATAAAAAGACTCAACTCTGGATTTCTGATATTTGATATCAACTTTCAATATCAGCGTTGGCTGCTTTATTGATCCTTAATTAAAAATATGTTTCCATAAATAATATTTGTATTTCATTCACTAAAATGTATGATATTTCTATTTAATGTATTTGAATATTTTTAAAAGATCTTTTTTTATTTTTGTAACATTTTTAACATTTATTTTTATTGAAATACTGTATATATTTAGAGACTTTCATGAGGTTTCCTCTTGAATTCTGGTACATAAAGTTACAGGTCAATCACTAGTTAGAAATAATCATCAACTGCAAGTAAAATTGTGTTTAATGGAGAACCCAAATAGTTTATGAACTGAAATGCAATAAAAAGAGTCGGCAGAGACCTGGAAGAGTCGGTGAAGTCGTGCAGACGCGTTCTCACACGTCTCGTGTCATTCTGGTAAATATAAGTGAACATGAACCTGTGACGGCGAGGACACACAGCTGCACACGGCATGAGCCCCCCCCCCCCCCCGCTGCACGCGTGGCTCCTGATGAGAAGCAAAATGACCAAACCAGGTGGTTAAGATGTGTCTTGGTGGGAAGTGTTATTGTTCCCCACAGCGATGGGTAAAGTTTCAGACTCAGAAATCATTTGGTTCAATTCTTTGACTGTTTAAGCATCCTCAGGGTGTCGTGACAGAGATCTCCAGCAGTGTTTTAACGCAGCCTCTCCCAGACACGTAATAGCCGGCCTCACGACCTTCAGCACAGACTCAGTCCAGCCTCACGACCTTCAGCACAGACTCAGTCCAGCCTCACGACCTTCAGCACAGACTCAGTCCAATGTTCAGGTCCACACAGAAAGTCCTTTGATTTTCAGAGAAGAAAAAAGAAAGGGGATCTGGGTTTTTAAACAAGTTATTGTGTAAAAACGTTGTGTGGCATTCAAACTAAACTAATCGAGCTGCTCTTCTTTTTCTTCTAATTTTTCTTCTTCTTCTTCTCTTTTTCCATCATCTTCTTCTTCTCCTTTTTTCTCCTCTTCTTCTTCTTCTTCTCCTTTTTCCTCCTTCTTTTTCTTGTTCTCCTCTTACTACTTCTCCTTCATCTTGTTCTTCTTCTCCTACTACTATTTCTTCTTCTTCTCCTTGTTCTCCTTGTTCTTGTTCTCCTCTTCTTCTTATTCTCTTCTTCTTCTTGTTCTTCTTCTCCTCCTATTCTTCTTGTTCTCCTCTTCTTCTTGTTCTTCTCCTCCTCTTCTTCTTCTTGTTCTCCTCTTCTTGTTCTTCTCCTCCTCCTCCTATTCTTCTTCTTCTCCTCTTCTTCTTTTTCTTCTTCTTCTCCTCCTCCTCCTATTCTTATTGTTCTCTTCTTCTTGTTCTTCTTCTTTCTTCCTCTTCATCAATCCCCTCCCCGCTCTCCCACACTTCAAACAGACACGCTCCTCATCGACTACCAGTTCACCTTCAGCCTGTCGCAGGAGGACGACCGCTACTACACCGCCATCAACTTCGTGGCCACACCTGAGGAGGTGAGTCTCTGGCGGCGGATGCCCCGCCGTCGCAGCAGCTGCCGCTTCTATTGGGGTTAAAGATTGCGAAGTCGGAACAGGATGACGAGGGTCATCTTTTCCCCCCCACCTCAACGCTTCTCCTGTTGTTTCTGTTCCAGTTCAGGAATGATATCAGAGGTTATTACATAATAGTAACGATGAAGGGAAACCTGTCATGTAACATATAATATGTTGCTGTCCTCAATATAGAAAATGACACCGGTCCCGTTTTGTGGTTCGAGACACTTTGTGTTTATTTAACTCGAGTATGAACAGAATTTACCAATCTTCATACACAAGCTCCACATCAAAGACGATACTTATTCGCAACATAAAAAAAGAAGCATGGCTTCGTATAAAATAAGTAAAATGTATAGATAGTACAATATAAAATAAGATCAAACCAATAGAGAAAACTAGAATGAGCACTCGGTAGAGCGCATACCTTCGCATATCATAAGATTGGGCATTGAATTATGAACATTTTGGCATTAGTTGCATGCCAATTGGATAGAAATTGACCGCGCTATGGTAAAAATAAGATTTTGACCTTTTCATGACATTGACCTTGACCTTTCATCCGATCGATCTCAAAATCTAATCAAATAGTCCCCGGATGATAACCAATCATCCCACCAAATTTCATGCGATTCAGTTTAATACTTTTTGAGTTATGCGAGTAACACGCATACAAATAAATAAATATATACACGGCGATCAAAACATAACCTTCCGCATTTTCAATGAAAAGGTAATGACAAAATATGAGATTCAACTACAGATGTTTTTCCTGCAAATGGAAGCTCGTCCCGCCGGCTGCAGCATCTGGAGCCTATAACAAACATACAGTTAGTGTGCCAGAAAAAGAGTTGCTATGTCAAAATACAAAGTATGTCAAATGTAGAATGCCAAAAATACCCGGAGGTTCCACCACATCCGGTCACATTTGGCGACATGCAAGCCCGCGCGCTTTTGTGGGCCGCTCTGACTCACAATCCTGTGAGCCAGAAGGTCAAAGGTGCCATGTCAGGGCGAAGTAGCACAACCCGCCCTGAGTACTTTATAAGGGCAGCTGCAGTGCGCACTACATTTTAACAAGTATAACGTGTATTTTATCCAGTAGAGACGTCGCCCACTTACCTTTATGTCTAAATTCTCCATAATATCGTAGAGTCTGGAGAGATGCCTTCGACCGGGTCCGTTTGTAAATGTATTTCCATGATAATTAAAGTAAACGTCTCGCTCCCACTTGACGTTATCAAAGCAGACATCGCCGCACAGCCGAACACTCGCAGTCTTTTTCATGCACATCGTCTTCATCATCGACTCCTGTTCAAACATTTGGTTTGCTAATGCAGCTTCCATTAGCGGCGCAAATGTGCACCGCGGTAACTGTTTGAACAGCTGCACACTGGGGGGGGGGGTCTGTATTTACAGTAAAGCAAAGGAGCTTTTAATACATGGAAACACATTTTGTTCACGTTTCTTATATTTCTTTCTTTCTTTTTTCTATACGTCCTATGCACGTTTCTATACTAATGATGTATAATGAGGTATAATGAGGTGGTGACGGCCCGCTTTCTGTTTCCTCTGGCCCTCCTCAGCCAAACCGCGATCTGGACATGTTCATAAACGCTTCGAAGAACTTCAACCTGAACATAACCTGGGCCACGAGCTTCACCGGTAGGTCTCCACGAAACACCCGCGACAATCAGAAAATGAATGACCTCCAACTTTGATGATAAAAAACATTTTAACCCTCATGTTACCTTTAGGGTCAATTTGACCCCATTCAATGTTTAATGTCGGTGTTCTTTGGGGTCAATTTGACCCCAGGCTGTTTTTCACTGTGTCAAACATATAAGAAATATCAACTTTTTTATATATTTAAAGGGCTATTTAGGTAGTCAACAAACAAACATAAAGTACCTCACACTTACACTTGGAAAACAATATTAATTCTAATAATTTTCTGGAGGTTTTAATTGCTGGGGTCAAATTGACCCCAAGGGTAAAATATGTCAGTAAATATAAAGGTAACAGGAGGTTAAACATTGAATGGGGTCAAATTGACCTGAAGGTAACAGGAGGGTTAAAAAAGATAACTAATAATAAGGCTGCTGTCCTGAAGCGGGGTTATCATATACAGAGAGCACTGCCATCTTTGATTTGTTCATATTGGATGGACTGAAAATAAGCTCATGGTTCTTGTGTAATTTTCACTCGTTTTGGTCTTAGTCGAATAAGATATAAGTTCATTATTTTTAAATTTTTTGTTCACTACTACTTAATGAGTACTTGATAGTTTTGGGGGTGAAGTATTCCTTATTTCCCTCATACTTTCCTTGCCCCTCTCCGTCTCTTCACGCTCTTCTCTCTCTCTCCGTCCTTCTCCTTCCTTTCCCCTCTCTGTCACTCAGCAGGCACTCAGTCCGGCGAGGAGATCCCCATCGTCTCCCGGAGCAGCATCAAGGAGTTCAAAGACAGCTTCTCCAACGAGAACTTTGACTTCCGCAACAGCCCAAACATCACCTTCTTCGTCTACGTCAGCAACTTCACGTGGCCCATTAAGATCCAAGTAAGTCCACAGAGTTCACGTCGATACGAAGCTCGAGGCGTTTCGCCATCGTTACCGTCCGACTTTCAGAATCAACCGTGATTTCAAAAAATGTAGCTCGAAATCACCAAAAACCAGAAATGTATTTGAGCAAGAGGAGCTCCGCTTATCGCTGCTTTCTTCTGGCTAACCTTTCTTATGACCATTTGCTCGTGCTTCTTATCCACATCGCCAAGACGTGCACACAACTGAGAATAGTGCCTACCACTAAATAGGTAATAGACCCCCCTGAACAGTTGGACCATGACACAACACCTTGGTTGACACATCCACACCAACAGAATGGAGACCCCTATACCCCCATTGGAACAGGAGGAGCAGACCTTGTGAACTTCATTGAAAGTTATTTTCTTTCATACATCGTTCCTTCTTAACCATTGTTTCATAAGACAACAAAAACTTTTAACCACTACAATCAAGGTTTATACACCCCACTATGGTGTTCATCTACTAGAAACAAACAATGTGAACTTATTCAATTTCAGCATGTAGGATTTTTGTCACCTATCAATGGATGTGGATATCATGTAGTAGCTGTCTCATTCTCAGAATCTAGTTATCACTATGGTTTTTCATATTTATTTAGTTTTTATCTATTAATTGACAATTTTAATGGTGAAAATGAATATATATCTGGTATATACAAAATAATTCTATATGATTTATTTCACAGAAGGTAGATCAAGATCCAAATTTGATTGATTACTCACAGTTAGGTAGCTGTATCTTTTTTTTCTGTATGACCTTGGTGTAGGGCTTTAATTATGTATACCCATAATTGGATATTTAGCTGTTTAATTCAATTTAATTAACAATACATGTGGGCTTTCTCACATATTATATCAGAATGGAAGTTTTTGGCTTGGGTTTATATCATCAACTTTGTCTACTGAGACAGCGACATATAGTTTGATTGCGCAATTCACCCCAGATGAAAGAGATGAAACGGCTGAAGTCGTCTTGTATATATCTTCTGACTATAAATTAAGGCTAAGAACATAATCCCGTTATGCGTGTCCTGCTTCTTGTGTGAGCATGCTTTTGACTCTGCTTGCCAAGTATCTCTAAAAGAGTGTGCCTGTGCTTTTGCTCCTTCTGCAATACTTGTGCTTTGGGGGAGATGGATGCTTTGGCTCTGATTCCATGTTCCTACACCTTGGCATGCACACTGCTATATATGATTTGGCGCATTGCTTGCTGATTGCTCTTCACAAGTCTCTCTTCCTTGTCCTAGGTCCACTTTTCTTGCTCTAAGGCACTTAGTTTTTGTTGGTCACGGCATTGGTCTGTCTATGGTGAAAGGAGTGTTTTTCACCTTGTTCTCTTTTCTCTCCTCCAGCATGCTCCTTTCCTTCTCACCTTACTCTCATGGATTTGCAAGGGCTCCTGTTCTCCTTTCCGGCTTCCTCCTCCTGTCGGGCCTTCCGATCCTTCCTCCTTGACTCTTCTTCCCGTCTCAGTCTGGTCTGGGTCTTGGTGGGCCCTGAGAGGTGGTCAGCCGTCTCTGCTCGAAGGTGACAGTGAATGCTGGATCGCAGCAGCTGGTGAGTGTTCTTCATTTTACCTGTGTGTGAGAGCTGTGGTGAGCATGTGAGGCTAGCACTGGATCTTAGCATGCTGTCCTCATCGAGATCAGGTGTCCACATGGTCTGACTGGTTGGGGTCTGATTAGGATCTCCCTGTGTCTGGTTGAGCCTGCTTTCAAAAAGACCTGCATAAATCCTCTTGCGACTTGACAGCGCTTGTTTAGATGAGGTATTCTCCGAAGTGCAAAAAGCCTGTGTAGACATTTGAGTTCACATTTAGTCCTGATACTTTTTTCAACTCAATCTAATCATTGAGATTTATACTCAACTCAATAAACTGACGTGAGCTGACTGAGAATGATCTATTTTACAAACTATTCAAAACTGTATCTGCAAAAATGTGACCCTGTTGTTGTTATTTGTTGTAAAGCATTGCAATGAGCGGGTGCTCCTGCAGGCAGAAGATCTATGTCTTGGGGCAGGCGTTTTGGCATTTAATCTATTACACTGGGCAATCAACCATCGACTGGAAGAAGGACAAATCCTGGAATTACAGCAAGCCTGGCAACGTAAAAGAATAAAAATAAAAAGCTCTAACTCTGGAGCTGGGGGAAGTCTATGTGAGGATCCATCGGGAGCGCTGTGGGAATGTTAAAGAATGGACTGAAAGAAAGCCCCATAGTGACACACATTAAAAGAATTAACCATGCTCTCCACCAAAGAGACTGCAGCCCAGCCCACAGTCTTGACGCAGACTATTGACACAGGTCAAAAAATAGCTGTAAATCCATGATGGTGGTGCTGAGGTGCACCTTGGCCATGGGGTTGGTGTGTTAACAGAGGCCTGATTTTAATCTTCTGAATACCCATCCCCCCTACATGAAGTAACCCTCAAGTTGAGTGAACCTGTGTCCTGACACTGCCCTGATAGTAGTGTGCCTACAAGCTGACTCTAAGACAATGTGGTGTGCTGTGGCTCACCTGAGGTGTGATGTGACCTGTGTGTGTGTGATGTGTTGGTACTGTTTGAATCTGCATTGGAAGTAATGTGCAACAGATCAGGTATGCAGATAGCTCTGTTGCCATACCTGGACCCTATCATGTCTGCTCTCCATCAGTTTTATCGTCATCAGACTAGTTGATTTCATGATCATTGAAGCATAGTTGAGTTAAGTTCAAGCTATTCTCACATGAGTTGAGTTTCACATGCATGCTATCCTAACATGTGCTGTTTTATTCCTGTATAGATATGCATGCGTATCCAGAGAAGTGTGATGACTGGCATGTCTGATGAAGGTGATCATAGCTGGATGCCGGACTAGACCTGCACATGACAGCCCACAAGACCTGTCAACAAGTGGCCCAGAAGCCAGAAGAGACAACAATGTGTCAAAGAAGACATGTGACAGACCAGTCTCCACCCATTAAGCGACCCACACAACTGAGTTTTATACAATAAATATCAGTTCAGTGAGTAAAATCGGTCTAGTGGAAGTCTGTATCACCTGGGCCTTTGTTTCTTCCAGGCCTTGCTTCTCTTCTCTAAGTCAGTTCTTAAGTTCTCTTCTGTCTTTTCATTGAGTTTTAAGCCATTTAGTCAGTTTCCTTGAGTGTCTTCTCTGGATCTAAAGTCTGTGCCTCTCTTTCTAAATCAATTTAAATCCACTGTCTTCTCTTAATATGTTGTTTTAAATTTAAAAAACTTTTTTTACTTTCTAGGGAGATTCACATTTCTCTCATGATCACATGTCTTTTCTATTGCTTGTTGTTCCCATTGGTGCGTTTTGTTTTAGATTTATTAGACTAGTTTTATGTCTATTTTATGCCAAATGTTTAGATTGTAGTATTTTTTATGTGTCCTTTATATGTGTAATTCATCATATAATACAGCCTAGTTTATGGCTGTATATCATCATATAATACAATCTATACATATACAATATTTTCATATACATTCTTATGGGAAATGCCTGGTCTTTCTTTTCACTCTTCATGAACCCCTTTGGTCCCTTTGGTTCTTTTCTTTCTTTCTTTTTTCTTTTGTTTCTTTTTTACTGTTTTTTCTTTTTTCTTTTTCTCTTGCGCATATTACTGTGATGGTAGTTGTGGTCCTCACTGAGTCTTTACCAGTCAGTTAAAGTCCCAGAGGGAGTCGATCCCCAGCAAGGACCTGCCTGGACCGTGACACGGGAGGACCAGATGTGCCCAGATGTGGTGCCGGTGGTTCCACCACGCTTCAGTGTCTGGGATGGAGTTTCCTTCAATGGGATGAGCAGCACAGTTCCCACAGTTTCCTGATAGCTAAAGTCTATGCTTCAGACTCAATACTGTCTCTGTATACACTGGCCCTGCCATGCTTCCTGACCCATAGTATTGATCATCTCGTCTGGTGCAACCATATTGTCTAATATGTTTTTGTGCTGCCTGCTGCAATCACATGGTCTAGAAGAATATTTGACAACTATAAATCCATGATTATTTTTTTGAGTTTTTTTTAGCTGCTCTTAGTGGTATCTTAAAATTTACAAATGAGAAATTAGCTTTTGGTCAAAACATTTTTAAAGACCTTTAGAAAATCAAGTGGTTTTCTTTAAAGTTTTTTTCCTTTTTGTTGTTTTGTTTTGTTCTTTTGTTTCCTGGAGAGCTCTTGTTGTGTCCTGGGGTTTGTCCCCCTCCCCTTGTCCGCCGGGAAGCCCTCTTCCTCTCTCTCCCCTTCCTCCGCAGTTCTTGTCCTTTTGGCTCATATCTCTCTGTAGCTGCTCGTCATCTGCCTCTGCCTCGACCTCTTGTCATCCCAAGTTGCCATGGAGCCTCGACCCGTTGTCCCTGCCAAGCCGCTATTCCTCTATCTTGCATTTGCCATGGAGGAATATAGCGTATTTCTGCGTGCTGCTTCTTGTCTTACCCATGTCCAGCATGTTTTTCTCACCATCTGCGGATCTTGTGTTTTTTTCTCACCATCTGGCATTCTGTTGGTCTCGCTCTTCTCACGCTCTCACGAGTTCGCTCTGTCGCTGGTCCAGATGAATTGTTCAGATGTTCTTTGCCTCTTGGCAAGTCTTGACTGTGACTGATGAGGCTGCTGGCGCTGCTGGCAAGCTGCAGCGGCGGCCAGTTGCAGGGGGCGGAGTCCAGGAAATTCTCTCAGACAAGAATACAGAGTATCAAAAGACAAGTATTAGGTGAATGCAATGACATGTGTGCACACTTTTCTTTGATATTCTTTTTCAAGGCTGCATATCTTGACTGTTTTTTTCCAGTTTCACCTCTCTTATTTGTCAACTGTTTTATTTCTTTTTTCACTTTTTCAAAAAAATCCAATCTACCAATTTCATTTGATCCCAGCTTTCAGGATATCAGGGGACATAAAGGATCACCATCAAGGAAGGATGGGGACTATGCCTCAGAGGCGGATGGATGCTCCCAACGGTCTCACTCTCTAATTGAGCACTACACATCTTTACATAATTACAAAATTAATATGTTTTCTAAAAAATTACAAATTTTAATGAAACAAACAAAATTCTACATGGATGCTAACAATAAAACAAAGCTGCTATCTCTAAAAACTAAAAAAGTTTTTCAGTCCAAAAAAACTAGACAAAAGGTAAAACAAACAGAGAAAACAACAGTTTTTGATTTTCCATTTTGTTTTTCTGATTTGAGATTTTTCTTGAATTGATCTCAATTAATTTTTTTGATTTTTGATCTCAAAAAAAAATTATTCTCATCTCACCGCGGTTTTGTTACTTCATCTGGGTTGGAAGTCGGCAGTCCTGGTCTCCGCCTCGGGCAGTTCATCGGGAGGATTCATCTATATTATGGCCATCTTGGGCCTCAGCCCGTTCAGCAAATCGCTCTCCATCCCAATCCAAAATGCGCCCACATGCCTTGTGAACAAATGAGTATTCTAAGTAAAATCAAAGTATCCTACTTTACTATATTATATCATCACTTATTATATAAAGATCAGAATGTGAGGTACAAACAAGTGGGTACAAAATTCAAGACACTAGACAAAACAGTGAACAAATAAAGTCATATAACAAATAAATATCTCACCAACACCAAGCTGTGACCCAAGGAGCCCCCTCTGCTCCTGAACCCTCTCTTGAGAGAGCTGCTTTATGCTTGCTTTTCTCATCGGCTACCCTTTCATCGCCAAGCCAAAGACGTTCCACCAGAGTCCATCTCCACTACTAAAAGTAATAGGAGACCCTGAAGGTTTACCCGGGGGTCAAAACTCTTGGTGACCTCCTCTTCACATGACCAGGATTAGATTATCCCCCCCCCCCAGATGGGGGGATGGCGACCTTGCTTGATACATTCCAGGAGAGAGAGAACTTCTAAAACACATTTTTCCCCAACAGTATTTATAGAACAAATCAAACACAATGTGTTGTGCTGGAGTCCACAACAGAGGAGCCTTTGTGCTGCTTCGGATTCCTCTGAGCTGGCCAGATGTAATTCTGACTGACAGAAAGGCACATTCAGCTGTGACTTCTAATGTTTAGCATCCGCTGACGGGTATCGTGTTGATTCAGGGGAAGAAAGCTGACTGGTTCAATACGTCGCTGGAAATCTATAAATGGGAGGCTGTGTGCTTTGGCAACATGGGCGGCAGCGGCTGGAATGAATGTGAATGGGATGTCACGGAGAGGGAAAGTTGAAACGGCTCTCAGTTGAACCAAAAGAGAGAAGTGTGAGCCAATCGATCGGCCAGATTCATTATTTATTTATGGCGTCCAACAGATGTGCCTCGCGTTATTCGGGAGGCTTTCAATGTGGACGTTTAGCCAGCTCGGCCTGTAAAACTAAATGCTGTTGCTTCTTCGTGTGATGCACATAAACATTTCAAGAGCAGCATGTCTCAAATAAGTATGGAGGACTTAAAATGACTAGAGTATAAATAAATAAATAAATGAATGAATAAATACAAGAATAAATAAATAAATGCTTAAATAAATACAGGAATAAATAAATAAATGCTTAAATAAATTTATAAATGAATAAATACAAGAATAAATAAATGTGTAAATGATTAAATAAATACAGGAATAAATAAATAAATGCTTAAATAAATGTATAAATAAATACAAGAATAATTGTGTAAATAAATAAATAAATACAGAAATGAATAAATATAAGTTATAACTCAACAGGACATCATAAAATAAATGTATTTCTACATTTCTGTATTTCGTCATTTATTTATATCTCTATTTATGTGTCCACACGTATTTCTTCATTTATTTATGTGTGACATGTATGTGTCCTTGTATGCAAATGAGCTGGTGACTTTTCACTGAGACGCTTCTCTTTTAGAGTAAAAAAGTTCTGGCCGGTTAAAATGCCAGAGCGTAAACGTCGGCAGCGGCCAGTAAACCGCCGGTCGCTGCGGGAGCTTTTCCCCGGCGTTGATGTGGCTCCTGGTGAATGAGCCTCTGTGTCTGCGTGCAGCCACGGCTCAATAGCCCTTTCTTCCCGTACGCCAGAACGGCGAAGCCGTGGTGTCGGGCGTTTACTGCCTGGAATTGTCTTTATCCCTTTTAAATGTGCAACGACTGCTCAGTTTCGTGGCATTCTGTCCGTTGCGTGAACTTCACACTGCGGCCACAGAAGATACTCGTTTCTGATTCTCAAGCAGATGTCCATAGCAACAGCTGATGACGTCAAGGAGTGTTTCGTTGCCATGGCGTCATCCTGATGATACACTCTGTCATGTCCTGATGTAGACAATAATGGACTTTCTTTGGGCGGGGGCATAAAGATGCTCTCTTGAGTACCCGCCTAGCAACTGATCTCAGATCTTGAAAAGGCACTATGTAGGAGGTCCGACTGAACGGGAACTCGATGTATTGATATATCTGACGAGTTCTGACTGATCGCACGACTTCTCAGACACGTTCCCAGTGAATAGAAACGTGTATCCAGATACTTTCACATGCAGCTGTTTGAAAGTTAGCTCATGGGTGTCTGTGCGGCTCGATAAAGAAGGGAATAAACTCCGAATGAAGTTCGATGCGGCGACGGAAAAGCACCGCCATGATTGGCCGGTGCTGGTTTTGGGAGCACAAAGGTACTCCAGACCCTGGATCGTGTGCTCTGTGCACAGCCGGCCGGTCTGTGAGCCGCTCTGATTACTTCTGGAAGTGATTTTACTGGTTGACCCGTGTAATGCTCCTTCCCTCTTGCCCTCCTCCTGCAAGGTGACAAAATAAATAATACTCCTGCCTCCATCCTCCACTTCCTGCCTTCAGTTCTTCAGCTTCGGGGCTCCAGCCCTCCGGTGCAGCTCTGAGAGAGTCCTCCTCCTCTCGGCCTCCTCTGGTCCACCTCACGTGTCTTCTGGGTGGGATCATGTCGAGGATCACCCCCTAGCATAGCGGTTCATTTCTCCTCCTAGTACTCATGGAGCTCTACCTTCGCCAGCGAGGTAACATTTTTTTTAAATGTTCCTCTTTTTCTGCCTACTCGTCGACAAAAGATCTCTTCCTAACAACAGCCCTTCATCTTTCTATTTTGTCGACCTTTTCTGACTCCTCGCCGACTGCAGTTTGGCACTGGGATACGTGTGTGTGTGTGTGTGTGTGTGTTTTCGTAGGCGGCTGGTTGGCAGGTGGAGATCGCATTGTTGGAAAGCAGTTGGTAAACAGCAGCGCAGAAACAGCACGAGCAAAGTGGAATGTAAAGTTGAAACACATGCTGCATTCAGAGAGGGCTGTGTGCAGCTCGCTCTCACTCTCTTTCTGTCTCTCTCTCTCTGTCTTTCTGTCTCTCTGTCTCTGTCTTTCTGTCTCTCTCTCTCTTTCTGTCTCTATCTGTCTCTCTCTCTTTCTGTCTCTCTCTCTCTTTCTGTCTCTCTCTGTCTCTGTCTGTCTCTCTCTCTCTGTCTCTCTCTCTCTCTTTCTGTCTCTGTCTCTCTCTGTCTCTCTCTCTCTCTCTTTCTGTCTCTTTCTGTCTCTCTTTGTCTCTCTCTCTTTCTGTCTGTCTTTGTCTCTCTCTGTCTCTTTCTGTCTCTCTGTCTCTGTCTCTCTCTCTCTCTCTCTCTCTCTCTCTCTCTCTCTCTCTCTCTCTCTCGTTGCATTCACCACCCAACCTGCAGTTAGTCAGCACACACTTTCTTTTTTGTTTACCCCCCCTCTGCCCTGAAAAACGAAATACATCGAATAAATAAAAAATTCCTGCCGATCGGATTCAAGTTCCCAAACTTCTGCAAGTCACAGATTGCAGGAATCACACTTTGATGTCGTCGTGTTGACCCAACAACAAGCAGGTCCTACGCACTGGGGCCAAAGTGCATTCTGGGACGACTTCCTTACCGTCGAGCGGCTCGCGTCGGCAAAGCGCCGCGATTCGTCGGCCCCCGCCCTCCCCGCTCCCTTCTTTATCTCTCCTGATGAAGAATGGATCTGGATTTAATGATGTTTGTAATGAAACTTAAATCCCAGACTAATGACATTAAAGAGCTGTGATCTCCCGCTCCGTGCCTGAGTGAACATGTCATGATACGGTGGAGATTAGAGCGGGCTCCCATTTCAAACCCCGCTGTGGAGCAGCAGCTGCAGCCGTCAGCTGGCCGGGCCGCCGCCGCGTGGCTGACTGGTGGGTGCGTTTTGATACCGATCACCCACAGAGGGTAGGACACACACACATGGGCGGGTCTGCCCAGCGTGCAGCCGCCTGGAGTCAGACGGCTGCTTATTATTAATGCAAATATAATCAATTCAGTTTATTTGTAGAGCCCATTTTCACAAATTACAAATGTGTCTCAGAGTGCTTTACAATCTGTACATATAGACATCCCTGACCTTTGACCTTTGACCTCACATCGGATCAGGAACAACTCCCAAATAACCCTTCAGGGGAAAAAAAGTGAAGAACCCTTGAGGAGAGAACAGAGGAGGATCCCTCTCCAGGATGGACAGAACAATAGATGTCATGTGACCAGAAGTACAGATTAGAGTTAAAACACATTCAATGAATATGACAGTGTGAATAGTTGGTAGTCGGCATATTCCACGATGGAGACCTCCACCATCCATCAGGCAGATGGAGGTAGAGAGGAGAAGTGGGCGGAGTCTCAACAGTGGGCGGAGTCTCAACAGGGCAATGGCCTAGTATATGCGTGTTAGCACATCTAGAAAATTTATTGAAATCAATTGTTTTGCTGTCAACGTACAGAATGATTGCACATGGAGTTTATCTACGTTGCTACCTTTGTTCACTCGAGCTTCAGTTGTTTATTTGACGATAATGACGGCCATGCTGACGTGAGCCGACAGCCACACACGGGTAGCCGGGCTAGAAATGCTCACAAAACAGAGTGAACATTACATTTCTTGCTGTCGTCACAATCGAACTAAAGAAGGAAAGTTCTGTAAAACATTACTCTCTGGCACTTACAGAACACACACACACACACACACAGTTTTGTTCTATCGTGTCCTTTTTCCTTCAAAGCTCCATTGTAGCTGTCGGAAGCCATTGAGAAGTGGAACATGTCGCGTTCACATCGCCCGGCTTGACGGGCCCTGCTGTGAGATTCTGTGCGGCCCCTAAAGCCCCCCCCCCCCCCCCCCTCTGCTGGGCGCAGAGCGAGAGTCACCCGGGCCTCCCGCCGCCAGCCTCTCGGTGACAAAGCGCCGCTGGCATTGGAGATCAAACGCTACGATGACGTTAAGAAGTTGGGCAGCAATGACACGCGCCGTTGATTGATTTTGATTCTTTTTTTGCATTGTTCTTTAAAGGGTTTATTGTGTCATTTGAAGAGAGAATGACTCGATGTGTACGTAATCACCTCGAGGAGTCGCCGGCTTCGATTGGCCGCCGTCACAAAGAGAACCGGGTTGCAAAGCACCGGCTGACGAGGCACCTGTGATTACTCCTGAGAGAAACCCTGCCGCTCGGGTTCACACTACCTCTGGTCGTGTTTCTCTAATCCTTTATTTTCACAGGAAGTGAAAAGTTACCGCCAAATCATTTCCTGTTAATTGCATGATGCAAATTGGCACCTTTTTAGAAAGGTATTTCCAAAAAGTCGTCTGTCGTGCTTTGTGGAGGTGCAAGTAGGACATTTTTCTCTTAAAAAAAAAAGAAAAATCCTGCTCACGTCGGAGCGTTTTAGAGTATTTTGGAGAAAAAGTAATAGGAAAAAGTCTAAAATATATATTTTTATTTGGGTTTTCAGCTAGTTTTGTTGTCAAGACCAATTCATGACTAAGACCAGAGCTCATTGAGACCCAGACAAGACCAAGGCAGGGTGAGACCAAGTCACGAAGACCAAGACCTCACCCCCCCAAAAGACAAAAAAAAACTAGAGGATATGTGTACTAGTTGTAATAGAACAATTAAAAGTGGGATTTCTCTGAGAATCGACAAGTTCTGATGTTAACTCCCACGTCAGACGATTCAGAGGTAATTTGTTGATCTCCCATGTTGGAGTTGTGCCTTGTGTGTGGAGCAGCTTGATCGTGCATCTCATTTCCACAAATAGTTCACTGACAAAAGCACTAATTACATGTCAAAGGATTACACAAAGAAGGCCAATTTGTTTTTAATAGCTTTAGAAACGGCAGGGCTTCAAAATCTTAATTTTATTAAATATTTTGCAGCCAGTAACTGTTTATTACCTTCTTTTCTTTATAAATCATGAAATACTTTAAAGCACTAAAGTAGTCCATGATTGAGAGCTGTGAGTTTACAGATAATTACACGCCCGTTATTGTGTCGGTTGGTTTTCTGGCTTCAGGCGGTGCTCGTTTCCATCGGTTACGCTCGTCCGTTCGAGTTCCCGCAGAAAGAAAGGAAACGCACACGTGTATTTATGCACCTGGGGTTCAGTGTCTTGCTCAAGGGCACTTGGACATGCAACTAATTGCGAGAGCGGGGATTTAACCGGGTACCTTGCGGTTATGGGACGACCACTCATCCCCGTGAGCTCCAGCCGCCCCATCTTAAATCTCAGTGGGGAGAGTGGTGGTCCCGTAGCAGCAAGGTACCCCTCCTTAAAAACGAAGGAAGGGTCGAATGCAGAGAAGAAACGCATAAATAAAAGTGTACATTTCTTTCTTTTCCTTTCTTAATCGGGGAAAAAAAGATGACGCCAGGCCGCTCTCGCGTCGGTCGACGCATCGAGGCCGACGTACTTTAAAAGTTTCCTTCCGGCTCCCTGAACTTCTCTCCGGTGTGCAACAGTCTGGAGGGGGGAAAAAATGATCACACTGAGGATTCGGCTGTCAACAGTAATCACAGCAACACATTAGCGAGCCAGATGGCGCTGACGACGGCAGTAAATTAGACCCGGGGCCGCTCGCAAAACACTCACGGCCCCCCGCCGCCCCCCCCCGTCATCTCACTGCAGAGGCCGCTGCCTTTGCCCCCGAGCTGCTCTCGTGCAACGTCACTGTGGATGTGCACACAATCTTACCCATCGACTCTCTGTATGCATGTGTGGTACTTCTTGATCACATTAAGTATTCATAAACTAATCTGACATGCACAGAGCTGCGTTTCCCAAATGTTGGCCTGCTTTTGTGTGTGTGGGGGGTTCTTCCCTCCCTTCTGCTCATAGTTTTTCCCACCGGAATTGAATGCAAATCCCCACTTTGCCGTGGAATAATAAGCAGGAGCGATGATAAGTTCTCATCCGAGGTGTCGGCTCAGAGGAAGGATGTGATGGGAATTCTGAAGGCGCAGTACCCCGATGCTACCAGAGAGGGGCAGTGGCGTGTCGCTGCAGAGATCTGTGCGCAACACAGCATTTAGGGGGTTGTAGGCGTGAGGAGGAGGAGGAGGAAGGTGGCGGGTAGTTGGTACGGCACTTCCATCGTTACCACTGGCAACCCTGATTAAGACGTCATATCGTCGGTGCAATTGCTCATGATTACATCCTGAGTAGTTGTGCCCACATGTGCAGCCATGATGTTTCTGCTGCACAGACTGTGGGCAGCGGCCCGGCCGGCTGCCGTGTCGTTGCTGTGACAGGTGTGCAGAACGCACACGCAGACGGACCGGGGACCTCCCAGTCGTTGCGAATAAGGAGAAATAAATTGCTTATCTTGACAGCGGTGAACACACACGCTGCAATATGTGTAGAACAAGCAGAGGTTGACATAAATATCAATCGAATAATTATCCACATCATACAATACGTGTGTTTGTGTGTATATGAATATATATATATATATGCATATATATATGTATATTCACATATGTATATATACATATATATATATATATGTGTCTATGTATGTATATATATATGTATATATACATATATATATAAATGTGTCTATGCATGTATATATATATGTGTATATGTATGTATATATATGTGTATATGTATGTATATATATGTGTATATGTATATATATATATGTATATATATGTGTATATATATATATGTATATATGTGTATGTGTATATATATACATGTATGTATATATACATGTTTGTATATGTATATATATATATATACACATATATATACATATGTATCTATATATTAGGGCTGTGAAACGATTACAATTTTTAATCGGATTAATCACAGGTTTTTGTGGATTAATCATGATTAATCACATATTACCGATATTCTCGGTATATTTTGTGAGAACATAGAGATTTATGACAAAAGACGGATATATACATTTATACATTCTTCTATACAATGGTGCTGCAACTCAGCAGTTATTTAGCAGTTTTCTTCCATATGGAACATTAATACATATTCATCCTAAACAGAATGTTTAACCCTCCTGTTACCTTTCGGGTCAATTTGACCCCATTCAATGTTTAATGTCGGTGTTCTTTGGGGTCAATTTGACCCCAGGCTGTTTTTCACTGTGTCAAACATATAAGAAATATCAACTTTTTTATTTATTTAAAGGGCTATTTAGGTAGTCAACAAACAAACATAAAGTACCTCACACTTAAACTTGGGAAGCAATATTAATTCTAATAATTTTCTGGAGGTTTTAATTGCTGGGGTCAAATTGACCCGAGGGTAAAATATGTTAGTAAATGTAAAGGTAACAGGAGGGTTAAACAGAGCATTTTTCTCTTGTTTGTCAACCATTAACTCCACCATGATACAATCTAAAGGTGGACAGATTGACAAGTGACTTTTTTTTGCTCGGTCCCGATGCGCGCAAGACGGAGCTCTGTGGCGCGCGAAACGGAGATCGATAAGTGTTAACGCAACGCGGAGACAGAAATGACATGCTGCTGTGGAGATACGATCAACAACAGACGTTTAGTTTAATAAAAGAACAAAGACGTGCTATAGAGAACATGTCAGGGGGCGGGCCAATCTTTTTAATGTCATGCGATCTACCGACACTACGCCGCAATCGACTGGCAGGTCGCGATCGACGTGTTGAGACCCTGATCTACAGGAAGTAAAAGTCGTCACAAGGTTTCCGGAGGTGAACCTGCGGAAGGATCATTACCGATGAACAGACCGTCTGCATGAGAGCGGACAGAGTTCAGATTGAAGTGGTGTATTGGAAGCTCATTTTGCAAGTGACTTTTTTTTCGTCCCGACGACCAACAACAGACGGATTGGAAGCTCATTCTGCGCATGCGTTAAATGCGTAAAAAAACAACAACTAGTTAAACCTGTAAATGGATTAACTGAGTTAACGCGTTATTTTTCACAACACTACTATATATATATATATGCATACACACACACACACAGCGTCCGCCTTTGTGAGCGGAGGCGTCCTGCGTGGTCGCGTGCCCTTTGACGACCTCCAAGGTCAACGCCGCTCTGTGTTGAGAGGTAAACGCTGACCTCCTGTTTAAATCTCCCTATTAAAGCAGATTTCTGACGCCGCCTTTTGTCCCTTTCTTTCCCTTTTGTTACAGATCGCCTTCTCGCAGCACAGTAACTTCATGGACCTGGTGCAGTTCTTTGTCACGTTCTTCAGGTGAGCCCCTCCCCCCCCCCTCCTCCTCCTCTTATCAATTCCATTCACTTACGCCAAACCACAGATGTGTGTGGGTTTGTGTGTGTGTGTGTGTGTGTGTGTGTGTGTGTGTGTGTGTGTGTGTGTGTGTGTGTGTGTGTGTGTGTGTGTGTGTGTGTGTGTGTGTGTGTGTGTGTGTGTGTGTGTGTGTGTGTGTGTGTGTGTGCGTGTGTTGCGGTGTGAACCGTGCTGATGGATCACCAGAGCTGCTCCGCCGGGCCTGTATTTGCGCACCAGCCATTAACTGTGAAGAAGCACTGCAGCTCGCTGGTTTATGGGAGCTGCTTCGTTGTCGCTGTGTGTGAGGGGCGCGAGGTCGTTGACCGTCGCTGTACAACAGAACCGCAAACCCCACTCCGCAAAAAATATATCGTATGCGAAGGATACAACTCCGTATTTTGCATCGTTTTTCTACATTTGCTTCTTTTCTCCACCGGTTCCTGAAGCAGTCGGATTAAATCTGAACCACCCTGCTATTCAGAAAGTGCTTCCAAAATAATATGTAAATGCATAAATCCTTCTGCATAGTATTACAAGTGTTCAATCATTTACAAAAATAGTTTTTTTGTCCACATAGCAGCGCTCCCAGGGCACTGGAGGCCTGTGGCGTTTTACAGTGCATGAATTAGCTTCTCGGCGAGGAGACTTTTCCATCGATGCACAAATCGCTTTGCATTGAGAAACGTTCCCACTTCCAGCCAACAGTTGATATTATTCATCTTACCGCGAGAAATATTCCTCAAAACTCCCAAGCTGAAAGACACAATTCAATTCAGTTTCAATTCAGTTTATCTGTATAGCCCATTTTCACACATTACAAATGTGTCTCAGATTGCCCTTTGACCTCACATCGGATCAGGAACAACTCCCAAACAACCCTTCAGGGGGAAAAAGTGAAGAACCCTTCAGGAGAGCAACAGAGGAGGATCCCTCTCCAGGATGGACAGAACAATAGATGTCATGTGACCAGAAGGACAGATTAGAGTTAAAACACATTCAATGAATATGACAGAGTGTATGAATAGTTGGTAGTCGGCATATTCCACGATCCAGACCTCGATGATTCATCAGGCAGATGGGATCTATGAGACGTGAAGTCAAAAGGACTCCGGGGAGGAAGCAGAGTTAGTAATGTGTGATGGAGAGATGAAAATTCATCCATAAGGAGGGAGAAAAGAGGAGAGAGGTGCTCAGTGCATCCTAAAACACACAGCCCTCATAACCGCATAAAGCAACGCAAGGAGCCGAAACCACGCCCCGAATGATGTCACGCTGTACCGACGTACCCCGGAGTCCACTCTTACGTCACCGAAGGAGGGGTGAGAAGTAAAAATCACAAAAACCGCATATTCTGTCTTTACGTCTTCAACAGATGACATAATCCCATGGATTCCATCCGATTGAAGGGAGATGTGAATGCACCCTCAGAAACCTTCGGCCGTCGAGGAGACTTGCAAATGCGTTTCTCGAGGATCCTCGTCACGCCGCCGTGTCGCTTTGTTGAGATGGAGCTGCGGTGAAACCCCGCTCTGATGCGTTATTGATTTCATTTGTCTTGATTTTTTAATGCGAGGCGCCACAAATCGGGCATGCGTGTCATTTTTTTTTTCCGTAAGTGTGCTTCGTTGGAAACCCGAAGGAGAAAAGGAGGAGGTTTTTCGCCCTTGCATCGTCTCCACTGCGTCGTGAAAGAAATATATACACTACCGTTCAAAAGTTTGGGGTCACGAAGAAATGTCCTTATTTGTCAAAGTAAAGCACTATTTTATCCAATGAAGATAACATTAAATTAATCAGAAATACACTCTATACATTGTTAATGTGGTAAATGACTATTCTAGGTGGAAATGTCTGGTTTTTAATGAAATATCTACATAGGTGTGTGGAGGCCCGTCTCCAGTGTTCTTATGGTACATTGTGTTATCGCCTTAGAAGACTAACGGAGGGTTAGAAAACCCTTGAAACCCTTTTTAAGTTAGCACAGCTGAAAACAGTTATGCTGGTTACAGAAGCTATAAAACTAGCCTTTCTTTGAGCTTGACGTTTGAAGAACAAAATTAATATTTCAAATAAAAATCATTATTTCTAACCTTGTCAATGTCTTGACTATATTTTCTATTCATTTTGCAAATCACTTGAAAAAAAAAAGTGTGAGTTTTCATTTTAAACGAGAAATTGTCTGGGTGGGTGGGTGACCCCAAACTTTTGAACGGTAGTGTATATATAGATTTTTTTCAAACCGTCCTTCTTTTATTGATCCGGCCGCCATGTTCGGGAGCGATTAGATGGGGTTGATTTGAAAGAAAACTATTTTTGCCAATACAATCATGTTCCGTCACGGTGCGTTTCATCGTCGATTGAATAAATCGACATCCACTCTTGAGGTTTTTTGTTGTCGTTTTATTTGTCGTTGGGGGTGCTGTCATCCGTCTGCAAACGCCGCAGGACGCCACGTGCGGCCGCACTCCTCCCTCTGCAGACGAATGCAAACCCCTGCGGTCGCTGGTGTGTTTATACCCACGCGTCAGCATCTGAATGTTTGCGCGTCAGCATTCGGAGTGTGAGCACCCGCCGGCAGGAAATGCCCCCGCCCTCTTTTTATCGCCTCGCTTGCGCCTTTTCTTTTCCTTCTCTTCCCTTTCTCCTCCTCCCTCTCCGCTCCGTCTCTTTGTTCGCTGGCCCTCCTACATCATTTTTGCTGTCCCGCCTTCCTTCTCCCTCACTCTCTCCTCTTTTGTCCTCCCTGTTTCCCCCCTTACACCCCCCACCCTCATGCTGCTCTACCTCTCACTCTCCTGTCATCTCCTCCTTTCTGTTCTACTTTCCTCCTCTGCCCCCCCCCCCCCCCTCAACTGTGTGTGTGTGTGTGTGTGTACCACTGATTTAGCGTAGTTGTAATTTGAGTAGACCTAAAGTTAGCGAGCTCGCAGCCTTGTCCCCGTTTGCTTTCAGTTTCTTTGGCCATTGTTTGTGTTGCGGGGGAGGAGCGGGGATGCTAATTAGCACAGAAAAAAAATGTTTTCTCTTCTCCACTCCCGACTTTCTCTTTCCTCTGCATCTTAATCTCGGTCTCGCGGCCCCCGTGGGGACGGGTGAAGGTGGTGCCATCCTATTATCTGCTGCAGCAGCAAAGATGCTCGAGACATTTTTTTCAGCCGCAGAAAAATAAATTAAAAAACCGCCCGATGTATTGAACAGAAGCCGTGGAAACATTACATGCAGTCCAATATTCACGTCCGGGAGTTCTCTCCCTGGGCTCATTATGTTGATTAATGGCTTTTAAGAGTGAATCCAAACTTCTTCTTTTTTATCGCGTTTAAATTCAGGAACTTTTGACATTTCTGGAGAAGGTTTTCATGAATTTCATACAAAGAAGTTGTGTCTTCTTGCAGGTCGAGAAAATCCCCTGAGAATGAACCCAAAAAATTCTTTGACAATTCCCAAATGTTTTGGGAAAATCAATGAAAATGCTTTATTTTTTCCTCTATTTTTTCTTCCTCAAACTATCATGTTTTTTATTTAAAACGTGGCCGCTGCTATAGCCACAAACCCTTTGAAGTAAAAGTGACCTGAAAGACACATTTCTTGGCTGTATAAGTCCAAATTGCTGCATGGAGGAAGCGAAAAGAGCTATCGTAAAATGCAACTCTTTTTTTATTTAACAATGCACACTAGGACATATTTGTCGCGGAGATATTACTCTCCTGGCCGTGTTTGCAGGCTGAATTTTACATCATCGAGCTCCCCACTGACATCAGGACGGCAGGAAGTCTCTTCATCTTCACCCGGAAACTAAAAACACATCTTTTCCGACTATCTGGATTAAAACACAGATTAGCACTTCAGTGGCTCTTACTTATAGTACTTTTGTACTTCGACTATCTTGAAGAAATGTTACTTTCTGTATTCTTGTTGTTCTTAGTTTGTACTCTTGGTTGATGCACTTATTGTAAGTCGCTTTGGATAAAAGCGTCTGCTAAATGACATGTAATGTAATGATATGTGATGTAATGTAATGTAATCTAGCCTACATTTCTCTCTCGCTCGAGTAGTATCGGAGTTCCTTCAAAACGAGAAAAGTTTTTCTCAATAGTTGATCTGGTTCATGAAGCCAGTGTTCAGCAAAGGTGCACATGCAAGTGAGACTTGACCGACACGGGGTGCCGTCTTGGAGAAAAGAATTGTTCGACTAAATTACGAAATGACTCTTTAATGGCCTAATCAGCCAAGTGTTCTTATTCCAGCGTGGCGATGAAGTGGGATCCAAGTCCTTTCTTCTTGATGGATACATTAAAGTTACCAGAGAGAAACTAGTCCACGCGCACGCTGGCCGCTCGTTGGCGCGCTGCGGCGCCTCCTAATAACCACCTGACTTCTGATAGTCAGCGTGGCACCGAGGCCTGAAGCCCGAGAACATTCTCTTATTCCCCTGAGAGAAGACCTCTCTGCCATATCTGTGCCGCAAACAGCTAATATTAAAACACTTAAGCTTTCTGATTTGCACGTCTGACCCAAGTGCTTGCTTATATTTAGTGCATGGCTGGTCCCAGTGGGAAGAGAACCCTCGATGCTGGCGGTGATTAGCGTCAACGATGGAGTCTGAATAGTGGAGAAAGAATAGGTTCTGATCCATTTTAAATCAGGCGGCAACCGCTGGTTCTGACCAGTGGAAACGCCTTAAACCAGCAGTCATATATCCATATATGTATATATACATTGTAATAATGCACTTTATTTTTAAAGCATTTTTGTATTAAAAAAGAATCTCAGAGTGCTATACACATATATCTACATATACATATATATATGTGTGTATATATATATACATGTATATATATGTATATATATGTATATGCATATTTATTATGTATGCATGTGTAAATATATATATATATATGTGTGTGTGTATATATATATATATACATATGTTTTTATTATATATATATGTGCATTTATTATTTATTTATAATATATATATATACACACATAAATAATAAAAACACATGTATATATATATACATACACATGTATTTATTTATTATTTATTTATAATATATATACATGCATAAATAACGCGGTGACAAAAGCATGGACACTACTGCTCGCTGCAGCCCACAGGATCACATTCAAGGACAAGTCGGGTGATTTTATTATTATTCTCGTCCAACTCCCTCGCACGAAAAGACCCAAATTGATCCTACGAACACGTGTTCTGCGTAGTTTCAAGGTGTTTTGTCTTCATTCCTTTGCGCCACATTGTTGCCCAGAAAGCATCGCTGTAAAAACCAATTAGTGAGCGCCGGGCGACCTGTTCCCTCACCGCCGTCCCCGTTAACGACCGACACGCAGCTCAATCGGCACCGGCGCACCCTTGAACTGTCATCCTGCTTTGAGATGAATTATTAAAACATAAAACACATCTGATAATCTTGACGCCCCTCCCTTTGCGGCGTGTTATCGCAGGCCGTCGTGAATTAGGGATTCACATCGGAGGGCTGCCGGCTTTAGACGCCACTCGGTCGGATTCTTCGCCCGTTTGTCGACTCGACAACGAATCGCTAATCGCCGTCGACACCCTGAGCGCCGGCATCGGCATGCAGCGAGCGAGGAGCACGGAGCGCTGGTATTCCACCCGCCGACCTTGTTCTCGACCATTTAGCTCGTCAAAGCGGAGCGGTGATTAGCGCCGTCTCTCCCAGGTCTGCCGAGTCAGCATCCTCCTCTCCTCGCTTGACACGTGGGCCACAGTGGCACTTTCAGATGGCGCTGTTGTCTACATGTTGCATGTTTTTGTGTGTGTGTGTGTGGGGGGTGGGGGGTGATGAAGGGACTTGAAAGCAGCTTGGGTCCCGCTGGTACCGGTCCTCCGAGAAGTGGACTAAAACCAAGAGAAGGGACGGCGCTCCGGGTTAAATTATTCATTCGCGGTTCAAAGTTTTTTTTTTTTTTTTTTTTTTGGCAGACGTCTGCAACTTTTTGCCAGTTGCCCTTTTTTGCCGATTTGAGTGCCGTACTTCTCCTTAATTTGGCCTATGAGGATTCAGCGCCACACATTTCCACATGAATATATATTGTAAAGCATTTATATTCTCTGAGAAGGAAATAAAAAGCTTGACCGCCGTCTCTCAAACACAGGGGCAACGCTGCAGCGTCTTCACATGTAAGGATCAGGGCCGACTACTGGTCAATTACCTAGAATGTTATATCTATAACTATTGCACCAAACACATCAGTAAAGATCTCTACTAATTGATTTGATGAGGAGTTGTAGATATCTCTAGTACCGATACAGTTTCTTCTAGTGTTTCAATATTTACAGAATTTCCGATATGAAATGCGACTCTAGATATCTGTAATAACGTCGTACTGATTACAATTACAATCCGATTAATTATGACATTTTGACTTGAATTTTAGATACCTAGAATTCCTTTTATGGTATCTGTAATGTAAAAAACATTGTAGATATCAGCAGCGAATATTTTGACTGGAGAGAATTGAATTGTTGCCAATAATTTGAATTGAAAAATATGCATATTTTGGCTTGAAATGATAAAACATCAACATTTTGACTCGTAGAGAATCATAGATATGTTTAATTAGAATTGCTACTAGTCAGAATTACATTATAGATGTATTGGGATTATAACTGATCAAAAAGCTTCTTCAAATTAATATTACTGCTCCTGATTAAATGTGTGAAAGACTTGCAACACACACACACACACACACACACACACAGCGATTGCGTTGTCGTGATCGTCATCTCACTATTCAGCCTCTTTAGACACATCTGCCGGCTCACACACAGAAACCATCTCCAGTGCACACGCTCTGTCGTTTCTCTCTTTCTTTCTTCCTCTTTATCTCTTTCTCTCGCACATAATTAAATTCAGTCTTTATTAGCAGTATTTTTGCCAGAGCATTAGAATACAAAGGTACATAATAACTAGTCCAAAAACCATTTGTTGAAATCTACAATTACTGCTTCAGACATTGGCGCTGAGACTCTCGAGCGCACACGCTCAGTCTGTTGTGCGCACACGGACACACACACACACACACACACACACTCAGAAACACTCTATTCAAACACGTGAGGCGACGGCCACTCAGTGGTGCTGTGTGCCCTATAAGCTGTATGATTACCCTTCATTCACCTACACACACCTACACACACACACACACACGTACACGCACACAGAATGTTTTTTAATTTTTTTCCACCGAATCTTCAAAGTTCGGACTGCAGCGACAGCGACAGTGGAGTCGGCTCAATGCAATCAATTCAAAATGTCAATTTAAATTGCGACCACTTTACCCGACGACGGATCATTCCCAATTATCCCCCCCCCCCCCCTCCCCCCGCCGTGGCATTTGTTCTCAGCGGCTTCGTTATCGAGCAGGGAGCCTCTCTCCGTCTTTGGAATTCGGACAGCGATCCATCGCCGGGATTATTTGGAAGAAAAAAAAAGGAAAAAAACGGAGTGACATTGACCCCCGGTGTGCGCGTGCGGCCCGCAGCGCGGCGGCCTCGCTGTTTTCCTCTCGCGCTCGTCTGTTTGTACACAAACGTCGGCATCCATCAGCGTCGCCTGCAGCGCCGACGGGGGCGTCTGATTGGTGATTGACAGCGGGGCTGAGTGGAGGAAGAAGAAGAAGAAAACAAACGTGTAGCTGTCATTTGATGCTACCGTCGGGCCAATGTTGTTCCAACTTAAAAAAAATTGTATCAAAATTATTTTTCTTAATATGTATTCTTAATTGTCAATGTTTGATAAATGTAAAGCATACAATTGAATTGTTGCTGACTGTCATCGGTTCTTCGACAGATTACCCCAAAATACATGTTATTAAAGCCACGGATCGCAATATGTGATAAATAATGGCAACACCATAACCTGGAGTTACACTTGAACTGTTGACGTCTGTCATCATTGTGAGAATTTGTAGCTTTCCTTTTAATTACCTTCGCATTGAAAATGCGGAAGGTAATGTTTTGATCGCCGTGTATTTGTATGCGTGCGTGTTATTCGCATAAGTCAAAAAGTATTAAACCGAATCGCATGAAATTTGGTGGGATGATTGGTTATTATCCGGGGACCATTTGATCAGATTTTGGGATCGATCGGGTCAAGGTCAAGGTCATGAAAAGGTCAAAATCTTTTTTTTACCATAGCACGGTCAATTTATATCCAATTGGCATGCAACTAATGCCAACATGTTCATAATTCAATGCCCAATCTTGTGATATGCGAAGGTATGCACTCTACCGAGTGCCCATTCTAGTTCATTCTGTAATTTAAAAAAAAGCCTGTATTTCCGAGGTTTTTCAATTCTAGTTCATACATGGTTTGAGAAAGAGAACTTTTTGACTCGAATGTTCCCAAAGGGGGTAAGAAATCCTCAGTTTATAGAATAAATCCAACATCTGCTAGATACTCTCTCTCTCTCTCTCTCTCCCGTAGAATACAAAACACAACATTATGATTGTTATATAATACTGATTGAACTGACATCTTAAACAGACACTGTTTTCACACATGCAAACATCTACGGAATACATGTTTAAAAAAAGAAAATGTGCGTCTTACTCACTCCCCCGTCTTCATCTCTAGACACCAGAGAGAGAGCGAGAGAGGCAGAGGGACACTAAACAATCATTGGAACCCTGTCGGCCTGTCCTCTGGGGTCTCCCCGGGCGTTCTGCAGGGGCTGCCGCAGGTGCTGCGCCAGCTCTCCCTTCTTCTCCCAGCTTTTCTAGTCATGTGTCTCTTTCTCTGTGTGAGTCTCTTCCTCCCGGCCTTTGTTCCCCCCCCTACCCCCCTACCCCCCTATACCTCGGTGTGTCTTTTTGTTTTGTTGTTTTTCTTCATCGCTGCGCCGCTTCTCTCCACCTTCTTTCTTATTCCTTCCACACGTCCAGCCTTCTCTTCATCCTCTTCGCCTGTCTACCTCTTTTTTTTCTTCTCTCTCCCCCGCCCACCCCTCCATCTCGCACTCTTCAACGCTCGCTCTTTGCGGCTGACCTCGTTGTCAGGTCTCGGCGAGCAGCCAGGGTGAGATGCGAGTCGGCGATGGGGCAGATGGAGGGAGCGCGCGAAGGTGCCTCGTGGCTGAACCCCCCCGATAGGTCCGCGAGGAGCCTAAAGCCGCCCTGCGTCCCGATTTAATAATAAATGACTCGGATCTGCCGCTCCTCTTCCTCACCTGCAATGAGTGAGGAGGAGAGCAAAGGGAACAGGGCAGCAACGCCCCTCCTGGGGAGTCCCAAGAGGGAGGCGACGTCTTCTCTTCCCATCGGCCTCGACCAGCGTCTAAAGCTCTCGGGGTCCCGTTCACATTACATAACACATCGAGGGTCTCTTGCCGCGTGGACGTTTCTCTCATCTGTGTTTTTTTAGGCAAGTGTTTGCTTCTGTTTGTTTGTTTGTATTTTATTCAGTCAATCAAATCAAATACAATACAATATTATCCTATATAATATACAAAAGAGAAAGACTGAAAAGGTATAGGTTGAGGCAAAAAATGCTTATAAATTCCGATCCTAAATTGAAATAAAAATAAATCAGAAAATTCATATAAAATAAACGACGTGTGTTTGCAGACGTTTTGTTGTCGTTGCAAAGGCTGTTCATTTCGTTAAACTTCCAAAAAGTGCAATTTCTCCAACCGAAAGCGGCAGTTCTAATTAGCCGCAAGCCTCTCGTCTCAAGAGGTGAAACGATGACGGCGGTGGCAAATTTAATTATCTGTAGCTAATTAGCATCTTTGAATTGGCAGATGAACAAAGCTCTTTGAACCAGACAAAAAAAATGAAAAAAAGTGCACTTCGACCTGTTCACGCGTCACGGCGGCGGCACGCTTCTGTTTGTCCTCGACCAAAATAAGTGGATTTAAATCTGCAGATCGACAAAGAATCACGCAAAAGCAACACTTTAAAACTTTCTTGGAAATCAGTCATACAGCGTGAAAAAAAAGATAATGTGTTCAACTGCTCCAGGAAGGAGACGGGGGAGCTCTACTTCTGATGCAAATCTTCCTTCTTAAGGTGCGTTCACACCAAAAGCGAAGCGATTTTTCGCGTCGCCCAAAAGTCGTGAGTTTACTCGGGCCGTGACTTCGCTAGGGCTTATCTCCGTGTCTCGTCTCCGTAGAGACCGTTATCATCTCCTCCATCCACCAGAATAACTCACCACTAGTTCTGCTTTATACTTGTTGTGGACGTCCCACACACTGACGCCCTCGTGTTTGGGTTGATGACATCACCCGTAGGCTCACTCAGCTCGGTCACTTTCACCGATGAAGTCACTGTTACGTCTGAAAGACTTCCGCTTCCAGCGACGAAGGCGGAACATCTAAACGCTTTTATTGTGTTCATAACATTATAATATATAATATATGTTATTGTGTTCATAACATTATTGTCCGTCTTGTTCTGGTTCAACAGCGGCGGGACAGCGGTGACGCGCGGAGCAACTCGAGAGCTGATTGGCCCGAGTTGCGAGATGACCGCCTCAAAGTTCAAATATTTCAACTTGGGGCGAAAATTGCGCAGCTGGAAACGCGTCGCCCACATCGCGTCGCCCACATCGCGTCGCCCCAAACGCGCCGTCCGGAATAATATCGCGTCTATCTCAGCCACACGCGTCTGTACTTTGACTTTTCATGGGATTCGGTCGAGCGAAAAAATCTCATCGCTTTTGGTGTGAACGCACCTCGACCCGTAAGGACGCGCCCTCTTCCATTCAGCTTTTTCACCCCCGAACCGAAAGAGAGTCTCGTAACTTTCTTCCTGTTGCGTGACGGAGTGAAGAGACAAACTAACCGAAGCCCGAGAGATCAGACGGACATTTGCGTTCTGCGACGTGGTCGGCGCCGCTTCCATTTCATCTGCGTTAGAGCCAGGAAGCGTCCCACCACCCACGTCGCTGCAGGCTTTTCTTTAGCGGTGGCGGGCGCCGGCCAGAACGGGAACCTCCGAGCGGCGGCCGGGTGGGTGATGCGGCTCACCGGGCGAAACTTGTGCGGCTATCCTGAAAGCGAAATGGCGCTCGGTCAAAGCCAGCGGCGGGCGGGCTGCTGGATTAGTATTCAGCTGTGTTCTGACCACAGAGCCGGTCTGGCGGTGTTTGCCCCGTGGCTGTTGTCTCTCTGCCGGGTTAGCCAACGACACGGCAGAGCTCAGCCCTCTGGCCTCGGCAGCTCAGGGACGGAACACACTCTCTTTCCACACTGAAAAGACATTTTGCATCATTTAAAAAAAATTTTTTTTTACTTTTACCTACAGTTACAAAATGATACGTAACGTACAAAACAGGTCGTTCATTGTAGAAAAAGTATCATCTAATGAAGTATTAATGTAGTATCATATATTGCAACAACAACAACACATCTACAATACCTCACTGAACAAAGGCACCTACCTTCCCACTGGGAGCAGCCATGCACTAAATATAAGCAAGCACTTGGGTCAGACGTGCAAATCAGAAAGCTTAAGTGTTTTAATATTAGCTGTTTGCGGCACAGATATGGCAGAGAGGTCTTCTCTCAGGGGAATAAGAGAATGTTCTCGGGCTTCAGGCCTCGGTGCCACGCTGACTATCAGAAGTCAGGTGGTTATTAGGAGGCGCCGCAGCGCGCCAACGAGCGGCCAGCGTGCGCGTGGACTAGTTTCTCTCTGGTAACTTTAATGTATCCATCAAGAAGAAAGGACTTGGATCACACTTCATCGCCACGCTGGAATAAGAACACTTGGCTGATTAGGCCATTAAAGAGTCATTTCGTAATTTAGTCGTACAATTCTTTTCTCCAAGACGGCACCCCGTGTCGGTCAAGTCTCACTTGCATGTGCACCTTTGCTGAACACTGGCTTCATAAACCAGATAAACTATTGAGAAAAACTTATCTCGTTTTGAAGGAACTCCGATACTACTCGAGCGAGAGAGAAATGTAGGTTACATTACATTACACTACATGTCATTTAGCAGACGCTTTTATCCAAAGCGACTTACAATAAGTGAATCAACCAAGAGTACAAACTCAGAACAACAAGAATACAGAAAGTAACATTTCTTCAAGCTAGTCGAACTACAAAAGTACCATAAGTAATACCATAAGTAATAACATGAGTAATACCATGAGTAATACCATGAGGAATACCATGAGTAATACCATAGTACCATAAGTAATACTATAAGTAAGAGCCATTTAAGTGCCACTGAAGTGCTAATCTGTGTTTTAATCCATCCTAAAACAGTACAGACTAACAATCTAGCAGCTTCAAACAACAGATACAACAGTAATTTAGCAAATAAAACTAATTTAAAGAAGATATTTAGCCAGGATCCAAGTAGTCAGTAGTCTCGCCTCACAGGTAGAAACGCACACATACAATACACACATTTATAACTTAGTCGTAACAACATGTATCGGTAAGCAAAGAGGAAGGCACTCCAAAAGCTCTGAAACAACGGAGGAAAGTATTACAAAATCAAACATTATTTTGACCGCTCTAGGTCTTCATCAAGGCATTTAAAAATCGGGGAAAGTGGGCGTGGCCTCAACGTATAGTGTCAGCGACCAATGAGAGGCAATCACATGATCTGGATGATAATCTGAGATGTGAAAGATTGGGGAAACACAAAATAACATTAAGAAAAAGGATTGGTACCCGGAGCATGTTTAATGAAGCACATATTGCGTTGTTGTAATGTCTTCATGACAAATTGTGAATAAATAAAAAAATCCGAGTGCACAAACTTACATTATCTGGTCATTTACAGAGCAAATTAAAATGATTATCATGTCATTTAAAAAAACAGTATTTCTCTAATTATCTCCCAGACAGAAGACATTAGTTTTTTAAAGATATTTATAAAAGTACCCGTTTGAGATTTTTGGCCACTAAATGATTATGACATTTCTTTTTTTTATATAAGTAAATCCACATATCTTTTGCCAGACATTTGACATGACATTTGCACACACGGTTGTTGGCAGCAGTATGGCAATAACATGACGAAAAGAAGAGCATTGCCGTTCTTTATAGGTCATATTTTATAAAATATTTATACCTGATACATCGGATCGCACTCTTAACATTTCCTTCAACCTTCACGACTCCTCCCCATCTGTTCATGTGGTGCTCTGCGGTTGTCAGCGAGGATAGAAGTGCTCCGTGATGAATCGGTGACACGCGGCCTTAAAAAGCAAATCACGCCGGTTGAAGTTCCAGCTGCCTGTTGCATAAAAAGATGTGATGTTACATACCAGAACGTCTATATCGCAGTCAACGTGTCTCTCTTCGGGAGGACAGTCAGTTATTCAAGCTGCTTGTTTTCTATCACTTTTGTACCGCCAGTTTTCTTTATTGATTTTTGATTCGGTGCGTCTTCATTTAAATTCACTGTCGGATGGTAATCATCCTTCTTTTGACTGCACAGGTTTACTTTCAAAAGCTCTGAACGGGAATCTCTTTCACGTTGAAGGGAAAATGTCGAAGATGACATTTTGGCGATGCTAAATGTAGTAAATTGAAGCAACGGCTTCCCGTAAAGTGAAAGTATATCAACAGAGAAAGCCGAGTTGTCCAGCTCACGCAGCAGTGCAGGCAGGGCCTACATGTACCAGGATGCATTGCACCCGAGCGTCTGGCCTCTCGGTACAATTTCAAATTCAGAGAGGCTGAGACTTGAAATCCAAGCTGAAATAACTACGTCACTGTCGGTAAAAGACGCCGCGGGATGCAGAAAGAACAACCTCTTTCATCGTGAGGAATCTAAATGCTTCAATCGGCTCCATTTACCATCAACGCTGATTGGACGTCCATATAAAAGATGGCAAATTGTCCCTTTTCTCCTTCAGATTCAAAGAGGCGGAGACTAGAAATCCAAGCTGAAATGGATTGTGGGTCTTCCTTCCTGTCAGTAAAAGGCACTGCTGGATGCAACTTATTTCATATTCATAGTGAGGAATTTAAATGCTTCAATCGGCTCCATTTACCATCCATATATAAAAGATGGCAAAGTGTCCCTTTTAATGTAACGGGGAGGTGAAGTGTGATTGTTGCGGGCGGTTCTGGTGGATGCTGATTTCTGTTCCCCGTGGGAGTGGGAGCTCTGGATGTGATTGGTGGTTTGGGGACGGGGGGTCCGGAGCTGACGCCTGACTAACTAGGCCAGCTTCCTTTCATTTTCATTTTCATTTATTTTTTTGAACAGGGACTGTACACATCAATCATCCCAGGGGTAAACGTGTCAGTTTTAGCCAAGGCTCAATTTCAACCGTAGTTCCTGTGGCCAGATATTACACGCCATCACTAAGGGAGAAAACGGTTATCACAAAAACATTCAAAAAAGCAATAAACATACAGGTCGATCAAACATCGGCCTCATCATAAATAGGCCTCTTCATAGCGGAGGTTGCGTTTGGGTCTCGACTCTGGAAGCTTATTGATGGCAAAAAAACAAATAAGAATTTCGGTACCCAACCCTGAATGACAAAAATCACATTCAATTTGTTGAATGATCTTGTTCTCAAGTCATGACAGGAGAGTAACTCTGAGGGTCCATTTCAGAGTCTAAATTCCTCACTGGGTGTAAACCACACAGGCGGTGTTCGCTCCGTGTTAAAGGAACGCCTCATTCACAAAATGACCTTTTGTTTATCAATTATTCTACCCTTGTTACTTTTAATTCTTGAAGAAAAGTGTTTCTCTCGGGCCTCAGCTGGCTGAACGAAGGATACAAAAAATGGAGAAAAGTATTGATAAATGTAAGTTAATTGGGGGCGGACAACAGAAAAGCTGATCACACACACCAACGTTATCGAAATTGTAGGATAAATCGACCTAAATAGTCTTGCGGTTGCCAGTCGCTCCTGACAGAAGAGAAACATATTCCAAAGATAAAATGTGAAATGTCGACCGGCGGACTGAGGTTTGTTTTTTTGTGCTGACTCATCACTTTACTTCCATATGTCTTCTGTCTGCTTCTCATTGTTCTGACTTCAGCTCGCACTTTCTAATCTCGTATCCGTCTTTCACCATTACTGTCCTCCTTCCCTTTGTCTTCTCTCTCCTCCTCCTCCTCCTCCTCCTCCGCAACCCGAGGGGCCGATATCTATTCACGCGGGTCGTTCATCAGCGCCGCGCCGCTCTTTAAGGCGGTGAGCGGGGAGCCCGATCAATACGCCGGCCGGACGGATAGATCTCTTTAAGAGTCGTCCCTCAGCCTGGAGAGATACGGGAGTTTTAGAATTTGAAAAAATATAATAACGGATGACACTTGAAACAGTTGACGGGGAGCGGCGGGCGGCGGCGAAAAATGCTCCGAATACATCACAGCCGGTATTGAAGTGGGTGTCGGCATTGAGATTGAAAAGGTGGGAAAACATTAGAGAAACATCTGCGAGGGGTCTCGCTGAAAGGCCCACGTGTCTGGAGAAGTCACGCCTCAAATTTAAGATTCTTAGAGAATTTGCATGCCTTATTCCTGCAAAAGAATAGAAGGGAACTGGCTTCAATATCCACGTTTTACTGGTATCTCGCGTGAGCGTCCACGTCCCCCCGGTCCTGCTAACCGGTTTGCTCCCGTCACGTTCAGCTGGTGGGATGCACGTGTCACAGGGTTAATTAGTTGTAGGAACGGTAAATTAGGTCCTAAACATCACTGCTCACGTGAGTTGTCCCGCAGCTGCACTGACGCGTTGCTATGGAGATGCATCGTCTAGTTTGGTTTGTTATTATTGATGTCAAATGCAGCTCATTAGTCCGCGAAATCCCAAAATAAACGTCGTATATCCGTAGCTGCGATATTCTTTCCTCATTGTGACTTCATAAATCTGCGTGCCACTCACTGCCCATTTTTTGCAGTCGAGACTTTGTTTTTGAGGCGTCCTCGTCGGCGATATATGTAAAACCTAAATGTGCAAACGTGTATTTTGACAGTGGATGTTTTGCTGGAGGAATGTTGGAGGCGATGTGTTGGAGCGCCGGTGTTTTGCCATCATGCTGCTGATACTTTGCTCATCACCAGCAGCCCGACGCCAACACTGAGCCCTCTTCAGCAGCTTCCTCAGTGCAAGTGTGAAAGCTGCCAGGGAGACGTGAAGGGAATCGGGGAACACACACACACACACACACACACACACACACACACACACACACAGTAACACCGCTTACAAAACCTTTTCGTCAAGACATGTCACCGCTACCTTCATCACCTCAAGGAGAGTCTTCCTTTTATTCACGTGTCATTGAAAATATCATGTTTAATACAATATGAGACTGAATAAATGCATCAGGCAGATTAAAAACATATAAAATCTAATAATTTCCTCTCGGTTAACAGGCGTTGTTTGTTTTTTTCACTCGTGAGCAAAACAAACAATGTACGCTCGACTTTCACATTAGATTTCATGTCATTGGTAAATCGATACAAATATCCGGTGAAGAGATACTGCATATATAAACGTTTGATAAACGTTTGATAAAAGACTACGGAGGTCCTGAAAGACGACCCGGCGGCATCACCGTCCCGCACTCTGCGTCTCACGTCACTGCGGTTTTGTTAAAGGAGGGCGGTGAACGGAGGGGTGTTCATGTGTTGGAGGTCTGCAACCACACTGCTAAACGCAACTAAACCCTACAAACTCACTTTGAGTATGTATTATATGAATTGTATTTGTATTTTAAAGTTCCAGAACGCTGAACGATCCCATTCAGCCTGGGGAAGAGAGCAGCGGAAAGAAGATGACGGAGATGCTTCTCAACATCAAAACTCCAGAGGAGAATCATCCTGATAAAATAAATAAATAAGGGACATAAAACTCCCATTATACCTGCACGACAGTAGTTTTATGTCCCTTATTTATTTATTTTATTATCCAGATAAAATAAATAAATAAGGGACATAAAACTACCATTATACCTGCACGACGGTACATTTATGTCCCTTATTTATTTATTTATTTTATCATCCAGATAAAATAAATAAATAAGGGTCATAAAACTACCATTATACCTGCACGACGGTACATTTGTCCCTTATTTATTTATTTTACTATCCAGATAAAATAAATAAAGGACATAAAACTCCCATTATACCTGCACGACGGTAGTTTTATGTCCCTTATTTATTTTATTATCCAGATAAAATAAACAAATAAGGGACATAAAACTACCATTATACCTGCACGACGGTACATTTGTCCCTTATTTATTTATTTTACTATCCAGATAAAATAAATAAGGGACATAAAACTCCCATTATACCTGCACGACGGTAGTTTTATGTCCCTTATTTATTTATTTTATTATCCAGATAAAATAAACAAATAAGGGACATCAAACTACCATTATACCTGCACGACGGTAGTTTTATGTCCCTTATTTATTTATTTTATTATTCAGATGAAATAAATAAATAAGGGAAATAAAACTACCATTACACCTGCACGACGGTAGATTTATATTATCTGGATGATAAAATAAATGAATAACGGACAAAACTACTGTCGTGCAGGTAAAATGGGAGTTTAGTTTAATTTAGAGTGTGTTCGGGAACGGAGGTGTGCGCGTGTGTGTGTGTGTGTGTGTGTGTGTGTGTGCGTGCACGGAAAGGTGTTGACACACCGAAGAAGCGTGAGTCGGATGCACAGCTGATCCTCTCTGCGGTATCGGGCAAAGCGCGGTCGGCCTCGACAGCTGTTGCCTTCGTTTTACAGCGACACCTCGATGGCTTTGAACCGGTGACATCATCCGGTATGCTGCATACTGTGACGATATCGTTCTGTTTTCCCGCTGGCTTTGCTATTTCTGATCTTCTCTGTATTTCTTGTAGAGGGAGATTTGGATAACTTGTAATATTTTGCCATTTCTGGAAGGTTTGTTTTGTTCTTGCATGCTGCTGGGGCGTACCGGCGGGACGAACTACAGCGATCTGATGAACACTGTAAAGGTCGTACGTATCGTGGCGGAGCAGGAGAAAACCTGGAGGCTTGTTCTCAGGCTCCAAACCCGCTCATTAAATAATAATTCAGACCGATGTTATTACCTCCTCCGTCAAGCGCTGTCAGACCGAAACACTCATGACTAGAACGGGCACTCGGTAGAGCGCATACCTTCACATATCACAAGATTGGGCATTGAATTATGAACATGTTGGCATTAGTTGCATGCCAATTGGATAGAAATTGACCGTGCTATGGTTAAAAGAAGATGTTGACCTTTCCATGACCTTGACCTTTGACCCGATCGATGCCAAAATCTAATCAAATGGTCCCCGGATAATACCCAATCATCCCACCACATTTCGGTTTAAAACTTTTTTTGTTTTGCGAGTAACACGCATACAAATAAATAAATGAATACACGGCGATCAAAACATAACCTTCCGCATTTTCAATGCGAAGGTAAATATGCATCAGTTGAACAAAAATAAGAAATGGGCGCTCATTTCATCCGTCGTCACGCTCTTTGTGCGTTCCAATTCCTCAGACGCTTCACACATTTTGTCATTCTGTCCCTTTGTCTCCCGTCTCCCTCCCACAGCTGCTTCCTGTCGCTGCTCCTCGTGGCCGCCGTGGTCTGGAAGATCAAACAGAGCTGCTGGGCGTCACGGCGACGAGAGGTAAGTCCGAGACCACCGCCGACTACGAATAATGATTTTTGGCTACTATGGTGCGTCATTTAACAACCGCCCAAACACAGATTGTGCGTGTCCACGTTTCGGTTCCGTGTTGCTTGAAATACACTATTTTTGCCGAGGTTTCGCCCGTGGAAGTGTAAAGAAACCCTCGGTAACATCGCCACGTGTAATTCTGCACGACGCCGAACGCGTTAGTTCTAGAGATGATGGTGTGAGTGGATTTACTTTGAGGGGTTCGGCTTTTCAGAGTTGAATTTGAGTTTATCCTCTCAAATCCCCGAGGTTTATACTCAGAAAACATTTAGAATTGAGAAGAACCAACGGGAACATTTTGTCTAGACTCGCATACGTTTTCCACTTCAATCTGCCAGATGCTCTGTATTTCTTTCCTTCTTCAAGCTGTGTGAGCTGCCTTTAAAGAGGGTAATGGAATTGTAACACGGAGAGAAGATATCAAAGACAATAGCTGAAATATATATATTTATATATTGTTTTTGTGCTTTGACTCCAACTTCTTACCCCTGAAACTACTGTGACCCACTTCTCTCTTGTGGATGAAGAGTTGCTCAGGAAAGAACAAATGCTCAGCAAGCGCTCCAATTCCTCATTTGACTTGCCTCTGTTTGGATATGTGAGCGCTCAGTCATCTACTAGGTGGAAGAACGTGAAGCAAGTTTTGTTGTTGTCAATTGAACCTTTTTTTTAACCATCTGCATGCCTGTTTCTGACAAGTTGAATCGCATTTCTCAAGGATTGTTTTTGCGATCCGTCAGAACCTTTTTAGAGAGAGTTTTTTGTGATTGTCAATCCTCTTATGAGATTTTGAACGGGACAATATTAAGGTGTCAAAGTGTCGTTACCTTCGCATTGAAAATGCGGAAGGTTATGTTTTGATCGCCGTGTATTTATTTATTTGTATGCGTGTTATTCGCATAACAAAAAAAGTTTTAAACCGAATCGTTTGAAATTTGGTGGGATGATTGGTTATTATCCGGGGACCATTTGATTAGATTTTGGGATCGATCGGGTCAAAGGTCAAGGTCAAGGTCATGGAAATGTCAAAATCTTCTTTTTACCATAGCACGGTCAATTTTTATCCAATTGGCATGCAACTAATGCCAACATGTTCATAACTCAATGCCCAATCTTGTGATATGCGAAGGTATGCGCTCTACCGAGTGCCCATTCTAGTTTATTTAATGAACAGATAGACACAAGATAATATAAAACAAAAATGTATCTAAACCATCGAATAAAATACTTTAGCTTTACGTCTGTACTGTGAGAGTCCTGAACATTGAATAAACGCGTGAGATTGAAGCTCCTACCTTTAGACTCGACTCTTTATGCGGAGCTCAGATCGTCTTGGACAGACGATACGAGGTTGGTGTCGGACGTCTTGTCAAGTAAGCAAATGAGCTCATTTCCCAAAATTGCTGAGCTTTTCCCTTTTTTATGACTCGTCATGTTTCCCCAAGGCTCCATCGAGGGCCCGCTGTTCTCGGGTACCTGCTGCCGCCGGGAAATGTAATCGGGGAGCGCAGGATTGATTTAGTATTTTTTTAATGTTTAGTCGTCTATTTCTGAATCAACCAGTGATGAATCAGTCCCATTGATACTTAGCTCAGTACGAACAGTTACCTTCAGCTGAGCCTCAATCGATCCATATGCAGAGCTCACATCGGTGTCGAATGTTTCCTTTTAGATTTCATTCATATAAATGATGTTATTATTATGTTAGAAACATTTAGTAAAATGCCTTAATGTTTTAAAAAATATGTTCCTTTAATATGAAAGAAAGCTAAAACAAACTAATACAGAGTTTTAGACATTTGCAGGTTTCACATTTCAATCAAGTAATGTAATAATCTGAATATCAACTCTCTGTAGATGCATAAATGAGGCGCATATTAATTACAATTTACCGATGTGAAGATACTCCAAAGTACATGGGCATCTCTGAAAAGCACCGGGTTTCCCAGCCTTTCCAACATCTCATCCTAGAAAACAGCATTTCATTTCAAGCCCCGTCAGTCATTGAAAGTACATTCCTGAGGTGCAGTGACCATAAGTCATATTCCATATGGCACGGGCACACAGCGTCTTTCCAACTGAAGAAAGTCAATAATTATTTCAGAGGACTGAACAGAGGACGCCGAAGCAATCTGTCAAACTATGGGGAGCCTGCAGGGTGCACAACGGACTGAAATGCTCTGACAGCGTGCCGGTCCGAACCATCCCGGGAGACCCAAAATTAAGTAAATCCATGAGTTTGTGTATTAATTCGTGGGAGGTAAAATGCATCATGCAGTCTGTGTCACGTCTTCAGATCAGGAAACAAACCCGTGGAATGTGTACGACACTCTGATGTTAAGCTTCAGTGAGGTCAACCTACTCTTTGTCAAAAACACACACATTTACTCAAAGTGCTGTCACACAGAAAACAGGCATCCTGACAAAGCTCCCGTGTGATGGGTTTGATGGGTTTGATGGGTGTGATGGGTTTGATGGGTTTGATGGGTTTGTCGCTCCGGAGATGACGGCAGCCACAGATGATTTGCAATATTCAGAATCAGAATCAGAATCAGAAACAGTTTTATTGCCAGGAATGTTTTCACAAACAAACGAGGAATTTTTTTTGGTGGAAGGTGCAACATTTGGACATGACAAACAAACAACAATCAACACGACAGAAAGACAACAAATAATGTGAAGTGTTTGGGTGTGTGCTTCAAGTGGTGTGTTTTAGTTAAAGTGCATGTTAAAGTGACGTGTGTGGAGGAGGGAAGAAGAAGGAGGAGGGAGGAGGAGTGAGGAGGAGGAAGAGGAAGGAGCGGGAAGAAGGAGGAAGAAGAGGTGGTAGTCCTGGGGGTGACAGTCAGTCAGTCCGGGTTCCATTGATGAGCCCGACTGCCGACGGGAAAAGACTTTTGGTGTGGCGGGTGGTCTTTGTCCTGATGGACCGCAGCCTGCTCCCCGAGGGGAGGGACTCGAACAGGGAGTGTCCAGGGTGGGAGGGGTCAGCGACAATCTTTCTGGCCCGCTTCAGTGACCTGGAAGTGAACAGGACCTGGAGGGAAGGCAGATTGCAACCGATAACCCTCTCGGCCGGCGGATGATGCTCTGCAGCCTGCGCTTGTCTTTGGCTGTGGCTGCAGGGTGCCAGACGGTGATGGAGGAGCAGATGATGGACTCAACGATGGCCGTAGAATTGTACCATCATTCTCCCTGGCAGGTTGAATTTCCTCAGCTGCCTCAGGAAGAACATCCTCTGCTGGGCCTTCTTGGTGATGGAGCCGATGTTCAGCTCCCACTTGAGGTCCTGGGAGATGATGGAGCCCAGGAAGCGGTAGGACTCCACAGCGTCGACGGGGGAGTCACACAGGATGAGAGGGGCGGGTGGGGCTGCATTCCTCCTGAAATCCACAACCATCTCCACTGTCTTTAGAGCGTTGAGCTCCAGGTTGTTCTGGCTGCACCAGGTCACCAGGTGGTCAGTCTCCCACCTGTAGGCGGTCTCGTCCCCACCAGAGATGAGTCCAATGAGGGTGGTGTCATATTGAACTCCCCAACAGCTGTTTGCTAACATGCCTTTAATGGAGTCGGCTCGGTGTCCCTAAAGACTCTAGAGGCAGCTTCAGGGTGTTTTCTCCTTCCTTTTTTGTCACATTTTACTCCCCGGGTCCCCCTTGTGTTGAAAACAAAATTAGTGAGAACTCTATTTATTTTATTCATGCAGTGTAACACGGTTATAATGCCAAAAATCATGAGACACGTTGCATTTATCTGATAATTAAACCACAAGCGTGAACCACGGTTGAGGCTCGAGGTATTAAACTACTTCCGTTTTGCTCCACCTCTCTCGCCCTCTGCGCTCGGGGTGTTCAGGCGAAGTTTCTCCGACTTTTTGTCGAGTGGCTTTTTTGCGCCGAGTCGATCTCGGGTTCCCAGATGAGCTGGCCGGTGCAGAATTTCATATTTCTTTTACAAGATGTGGTTATTGCAAAAGATTAATTTTTAATTGAATCGTATACGTAGAATAATGTTTTGATGAAATATAGGAAACAAAAAACAAATTTTCTGACTTATCATACACACAATTAATTAATAATCGGAAATATATAATTGGTGTGATTCTCCGGCCATGTAAGGTGGTGTTTGAGTTCTCCACCCGTATCGTGCTCGGGTGCTTTCTTTAACTCGGTTTAACGTCACGCCTTCATACATCACAACTTTTACTACACTATCAACTCTGAGTGAGATGATGCAAGCACTTTTTAAAACATCCTCTCTGTAGTCACGGTAGTTCTGTGTCTCCGAGGGGAGTCCTTATAATGAGGAGCTGCTTGGAACGTCTGTCCTCCAAAACCCATTGTTGACATCTCCAAAATGTCTGTGCATCATTATTAGACCAAGCTCATCAAAAGCATGACTCTAAAATATATATATTATGTAATCTTATATATTTTTAGGTTGTAATAGTTTATTTTGATTATGCACATGTGCAGAGGGAGTCTCATGCTTTAACCCTCCTGTTACCTTTAGGGTCAATTTGACCCCATTCAATGTTTAATGTCGGTGTTCTTTCGGGTCAATTTGACCCCAGGCTGTTTTTCACTGTCAAACATATAAGAAATATCAACTTTTTTATATATTTAAAGGGCTGTTTAGGTAGTCAACAAACAAACATAAAGTACCTCACACTTAAACTTGGAAAACAATATTAATTCTAATAATTTTCTGGAGGTTTTAATTGCTGGGGTCAAATTGACCCCGAGGGTAAAATATGTCAGTAAATATAAAGGTAACAGGAGGGTTAAACATTGAATGGGGTCAAATTGACCCGAAGGCAACAGGAGGGTTAAATGAATACATATAGAAAGATATTATAATAGGAAATATTAGGGAGAATATTGATATTGTTGTTAATGTGTTATGAAGCATAGGGGTACTGTCTACTCTAGGTATTTGTCAAAGGCAAGACTTAATGTATGTTCATGAGAGTGAATGTTCGTTAGTATTTCAGATTGTGGAAGCCGGTTGAAGCCTGTGAAGTGACTTTAATGCGGACAATAACAGACAGGACTTTTATTGTGAAAATACTTGTCTAGCGACTTGACCGGAAGTGACGTTTTGACCCGGGGGTCGTGACGTTTGACCTCTCCATTGTTCTAGCGGGACTTTTATCCAACAGGAAGGTGTTAGAGGCTGAACTACCTTTGAGAGGAGCTGATTGGCTGATTCTGGGACTAAGACTCTGTACTGGAGAAAGATCGTTCTCTTTCGTCTTGACCCGGGTTCTTCAGGCTGGATCCTGTTGAGCCCGGATCACCACGAAACCCACGATCCTGAGCCTCGATTGTTTGTTTCCACTTCTTGCCATTTAAATATCGTTAAACTTAATTCACGCTCATCCGGAGCCTGATGTCCATCATCTGCCAAGTGCCCGGTTACAGTTCCTCTTATAATATTGACCGTTCAAAAGGACGCGACTCGGCTCATGACTAGACCACCGTCACGTCGCATGAGTCGCAGCAGGCGTCCACACGAGAATGCAGTAACTTGAAAGGCAGCAGGCATTGTGTTGATGACGTGTGAGGTTGGTCTCGCTCTTCTGACGGATACACAAGTAAATAATTAAATGAAGCCGGTTCCTTGTGTTGAGAGTTTGGAGCCCGAATGGCTGCTTGGAGCTATATTTGTTGATTTTTTTTTTTTTACGTTACCCCATTCTTTAAGTCAACGTGCATTTTCTGTTTTGTTCCTCTCAAATCACCAGAGGAGCCTCTATTTTAATGCCTTTTACATTTATTTTCAAATGCAGAAGTGATGATGAAGGAGTAACTAGAAATGAGAGAACTGCAATGTCGGTCTATGTGAATCCTAGATGGAGGCCAGAGGCCGGACTTGTGAAAAAGATGTGGGTGTTTGTGGAGGGAGGAGAGGAGGGAGAGGAGAGAGAGGAGGGAGAGGAGGGAGAGGCGAGGAGAGAGAGGAGAGAGAGGATAGGGAGAGAGGCAGAGGAGGAGAGAGAGAGAGAGGAGAGGAGAGAGGAGAGGAGAGAAGAGAGATAAAAGAGAGAAGGAGAGAGGAGAGAGATGGAGATAGAGAGAGGAGAGAAGAGAGAGATAAAAGAGAGAGAAGGAGAGAGGAGAGAGAGGAGAGGGGTAGAGAGGAGAGAGGAGAGAGAGATAGATGGAGATAGAGAGAAGAGAGAGAGAAAAGAGAGAGGAGAGGGAGAGAGAGATAGATGGAGATAGAGAGAGAGAGAGAGAGAGGAGAGAAGAGAGAGATAAAAGAGAGAGAAGGAGAGAGAGGAGAGGGAGAGAGAGATAGATGGACATAGAGAGTGATGAGAGGAGAGGAGAGAGAGGAGAGGGAGAGAGAGATAGATGGACATAGAGAGAGATGAGAGAAGAGAGCGAAGGAGAGAGGAGAGAGGGAGAGCAATGTTAGTTGTCTAGTGAGCGGCTCCTATCGCAGATGTCGAGTTGAGTTTGGGCTGCGAGTCCTTTAGAAAAACTTTAGCTTGTGGCATCCCACGTCCGCCTCCACACACACACACACACACACACACACACACACACACACACACTTGATTCTCTCACCATTGCATGCAGCAAACCCGCTTTCACCGTAACGCATCATTTTTGGCGAACAGAAAGCTAATCGTGTTTTATCCCCCCCCCTCCCCCCCTAGAGGCCGCCCCTCTGACTCCGGGACCGCTCGGTGCTCTTTAGGCGCCGTCCCTCCGGGCCTCGTTTCCCCCTCCGTGTTACTCTGGGCTTGCATCAGCATCACAGTGACACACATCGGCAACTAACAACGGCCTCGCCAGCTCGCTCGGCCCCGGGGCTGCGTTTTATTTGGGTCATTTCAGGGTCACGGGACTTAGAGGCGGTGGCCCTGATCCTCGTACTTCTTCCCTCCTGGCTGCTTGTCCTCTGGCTCTAAGCTCTTTAAGCCCTTTGTGTGTCATTGTTCGTGGCTCTGGATAACAGGATCAGCTGAAGCCCTAACATGTACATGTCACTGTGAGCTCTTTTTAACCCTCCTGTTACCTTTAGGGTCAATTTGACCCCATTCGATGTTTAAAGTCTCAAAATATATGATTGACATGTTTTTTGCTTCATATTTCACGACTTTTCCTTAATTAAAGAGGAAAACTGGGTAAATATAACATTAACATGATTACATGTTTTTAATGTCCTGAACACACGAGTGCACATCGGTGTTCTTTGGGGTCAATTTGACCCCCAGGCTGAAATATCAACATTTTATGGACCTATTTAATAGATTTTGGTTGTTTTGGATGATATTGAGGTCACTATAACTATAACATGCAATTTTAAAAATCTTCAAAGAGGTTTTAGGGCCTAACATAATAATCAGAAAACCACTGATAGTTCACACAAGTTTACACATCAGCCTCCTAAACACTATTTTATCTATTTAGGCATCAACAAAGACACATTACGTACCTGACACTTACACATACAAACTAATTGGAATAAGAATAGTTTTATGGAGCTTTAAATAGCTGCAGTCCAATTGACCTCGAGGGTGAAAGATGTGAGAACATTTGAAGGTAACAGGAGGGTTAAGAAAGACGAGAGAATCAACTATTCAGTTTTATTACTGACCTCTGGCTGAAATCGATTGCTTGAAATGCAGTTGGCCTCTTCTGATCCTTGACGCTACGCCCATACGGTCATATTGGCAGATATTTCTTGCCGTGCATTGACTAGAAAGATGCTCAGGAGCGCGTGAGGTTGTCCTCTCGGTGGCATTAGGCGAACACCTGCTGCCACCTGTTCCAAAGCGTCCATTCCGTGTTTTGCATCACGCGTGTGTGTGTGTGTGTGTGTGTGTGTGTGTGTGTGTGTGTGTGTGTGTGTGTGTGTGTGTGTGTGTGTGTGTGTGTGTGTGTGTGTGTGTGTGTGTGTGTGTGTGTGTGTGTGTGTGTGTGTGTGTGTGTGTGTGTGTGTGTGTGTGTGTGTGTGTGTGTGGGTGGGTGGTGGTGGTGGGTGGGTGGGTGTGGGGGGGGAGCTGCCAGATGGCAAAAGACAGACCCCGAAATAATTTGAGCTCCATCAATATTTACTTGTTTTTTTTCAAATTCTATTAAAAAGACCGTGTGAAAAGGGAGGAGAAGAGTTCTCTCTTTTGAGCAACCAACAATTCAAGGTTTCAGGCACTTCTCATCCAGCCCTGAATTTAAAAAAAGTTACATTTTTATTGGGAATAGAGGTGAGCGAGCCAGCTAATTGGATTAGAGCTTCCTGTGGCAGGGAAATATATCATGATGCAAAAATACAGTAATAATGGCGCCGCTTTAAACGCTCACTTTCTCCGCCTCCGGGACGAAAAGTCTTGTTTCACTCGACTCGATCGTGGCACGGGAGAGAACGGTTATCATGGCCAGAATACATTTCCAGTGCCTGGCATCGTGGTGCAAAAATACTGCAAGTCTTTCATAACTATTGTCAGTTTTCACAGTGTTCCTTTTTAAAAAAAATTCTGCCCTGGCGCCTCTTAAAGCCCCATAATGGAGTTTTCCCCTTTTAGCGCCCCCTTCAGGTTTGGAGATATTTAACGTTTACTTCAGTGTCGTAAATACCCAGTTACGATAGATGCAGCCTCGCATACACTTGTATTGATGACCAGACGAAGTCAGAAACCAAGAAATGATGTCAACCGATAAGGTAAGAGTATTCAAAGATTTTACATAAATATGACTGCATAGTTTTATTCATTGTGATATCGGAGATGAATGCTAACATAACCAGAAGAACGACAACATTTAGTTTCGATGAAATACCGATCGCATTTTCAGCCTATATACGTTGTTTTCTAAATGTTTGAATGTGGAGTACGTGTGATCGAATGCAATATTGTTGACAACACCAAAAAGCTACATCTTCATAATTTACATTGGAACGTGTAATTCACTACAAGAGACTTCGCTTGCTTCGCCCTTATACTGGAGCTGCGAGCGTGGACTGGCACTATATGACATTGCGTAATCACTGCCAGAAAGCAGGTGGAAGTCCATCCGCCCCGGATCGGGCAGCTCCAGAATCCTACATAGCGGAGTTATTTCCCCACAGACCCCCGATGGCGGAGGCGCAAATCACCATATTAAAAGTCATTGTAGCGGCACAATTTTTTTCAAGCTGTTATTTTAACGTACAATTGTTGCATAATGCGAGACTCTACCGCCACACAAATACCCCCCCCCCCCCTTACATAATTAACAGAGCGGTAGAATTTGTTTACACTTCGCCGGAGGCCGGCTGCCGGGAGGAGAGGGGAGGTAAACTTCTCCAGATACCCTCACATATTTACGACCCCATTAAAGTGGCCCCCACCCAGCTCCTCCTCATCATCGCCTCCCCGCCGCTATAAATATGAACGTCAACCGCGGTGTCGATGCCCGAGCCCTTACTGGAAATACCTGCTATTATGTCATAAAATGAGCGGAGGGCTGCTCAATGGACTGGTGTGTAAACTGGACTTTTTTCTTCCTCTTTTTTCTCTCCTCTAATTAACTGTTTTATAGCTCGGGTTGTGTGTCGTTAATGAAGTGATGTGCAAAGGTGCAGCTCCCCAGAAAAGTCTTCTCTCTCTCTCTGAGAAAACACACATACACACACACACACACACACACACACACATGCTCCTGCCGGGAGTCCCTTTGATGATTCTGGGAGGGAAAGTGTTCAGTCGGCACATGAATGCTCCTGAAGAACGGGAGCAGATCAGAGGAATGCTCTGAGAGCAGCGTGTGAAACCTGAGCAGGTCACCTGTGAAAAAGGCGTCGTACGCGGCGGTGTCGTCTCGAGGTCGTCGGGATCGTTGGAGCACACGACCGATTCGGATGCGTTGAGGCGATCACGCCCTTTCATATCAATCCTGTTTGCATTTGATGAAGCTCTTTTAGTTTACTCGGAAGTATCCGTCCGTTATCTTTCTGCCGGGTCGCGCAGGGTTCGTACGGTCATGGAAAACCTGGAAAAGTCATGGAATTTTAAAATGGTCATTTCCAGGCCTGGAAAAGTCATGGAAAAAACTTAAATCATAAAAGTTTTGGAAAAGTCACGGCGAGTTTGAAATAATTAATATGTTTTTTTAAAGAAAGACGCTCAAAATATAAGCCGGCGTACGCTCTCAATACGCACAATTTTCTAAGTTGTTCATTTTTATTCCGAGATTTCAGTTTGGTTATGGAAATTTGATTTAAAGTCATGGAAAAGTCCTGGAAATCCACTGGTCAAATTGTGTAAGAACCCTGCCAGAGGAGCGTGGCCTCGGTAATAAGGAATACAACCGGGGCCTTTATTTATAAATCAAATTGCTGCATACATTTTCTTATTTTAAAGAGGTGATTTCATTTTATTCCTCGGGTTTACTATTCTCATGTTTTTTCGTAAAGCACACTTTGCTGTAACCCTCAGTTGTGTACCTACAGCTCATATACAGTCCTGGTGGATAAACTTACCTTTACACGAGTGACCTTTACACTTTGATACCCGCTGCTCTCTGTCCGGCGCAGAGGGGTCGGGGAAGGAAACCAACTTGCGATGAAGTTGCCTGACGGCCCCGCGGCGTCGCCCTCTTGACCTCTGCCGCCGCAAACTGCTGACCGTCTGTTTTTTGGGGCGGGGGGTCAGTGTCACAGAGCCTCCTCCAGGCCTCGCGCCGCCCCCTCCTGTCTGCCCCCATCCTCCTCCACCTGCGTTTGATGGAGACAACTGCGTGACCTCTGACCACACACACACTCTGACCACACACACACATCCTAACATTCAATACGGCAACTTTATTTGACCAAGAAAGTGAGTTTTTAATTTGTATATATGAGTGCACTGGCCAACACGGAGCAGCACATAACACATGCAACTCATAAGTTACATGGAAGATAATTTTAATCATGATAACATGTACTACAGTTCGACAGAGATATCTAAGAATTAATACTTAACCCTCCTCTTACCTTTGAGGTCCATTGAACCCCATTCAATGTTTAACGTCTCGGAAAAAATATTCTTGACATCTTTTTTTGCTTCATATTTCATGACTTTTCCTAATTTATTTGGGACAACTGAGAAAACATAAAATTCACATGATGATATGTTTTCAACGTCCTGAACACAACTTGTACACATCGGTGTTCTTTGGGGTCAATTTGACCCCAGGCTGTTTTTCACTGTGTAAAACATACAAGAAATATCAACTTTTTTATTATTTTATTATTTAGGTAGTCAACTAACACACATAAAGTACCTCACACTTAAACTTGGGAAAGAATATTAATTCTAATAATTTTTAGGAGGTTTTAACTGCTGGGGTCAAATTGACCCCGAGGGTAAAAGATGTTCGTACATTTGAAGGCAACAGGAGGGTAAATGATATATTTTCTTAAAATTAAAAAAGTTTAATCAATGAGATTCTGATAAAGTAGGGCTGAATAACAAGTTGTTAATCTTCAAAACAGAGCGAGCATGATGATGGAGAGACCTGTCCGTCCTGCCCAGTGGAGTCGTCTTCAAACATCAGCCAAATAATTGATGATGAAAGACATTAAGAAATTGCAGTGATTGCACAAGACGGGGGACGTCCTCATTAGATGGGATACGTTTTCCGCTGTTCCCGGAAAAAAACACCGTTAGATGCAAATGAAATCCTTTAATTTAAAACCAATTCAAAAGGCTAGATGTGACATGGGATTAAGAACCTTCATTTCCCTTCCATTTCCCCTTAAAATCGCCTTGTTTATTCGTGGTTCAAATAAGAGTGCGTTTAGGAAAATAACACGTGAACCGTATCGTCAGGGTGTCGATAGATAAATAATAAATAAAGACGAATGATTCTTAATTACAAAAGTCCTGAATACTCAGACTGTGTGGGCTCAAATGCACTAGAGGCCTATTTATTCTCCTTTACAACAATTCACTCCATGTTTACAGGCAGGCAGGGGTTCACACATGCAATTTAACATCAGTGGACATGACGGAGCAGTGGCATTACAATGTGCCAGAGGCGTCTAAATCTGAGCTTTAACAGCCCAAATGTTTCTGTCTGGCTACGTTTCCCCCGCTTGCCGACTGCACTCCACATTCTTGTGGAATTTCCTCGTGATTCCGGCATAAAGCAGCGTCGTCACGCCGGTATACGACGGCGTGCTTCCCGTTCGCGTCCCTATATGACACGGAGCACGATGATGGGCGGTGGAGTCGGTAATGAATGAAATCTCCTCATAAACACGCATTCAACACACACACACACACCGTATCATATGAGATCTACAGCAGATGGTTGGGCGTGAAAAGCGCAGTAGATTGGGAGAGGTTGGCACCGGCGTCCTCCGAATGAGCACGGTCCCGGAACACAATGAAGATGTCACCGAGCGGGCACAGCGGAGCTCCGCGTCAAATTATTCTCCGGGAATCATCCGAAACGATGATGACGAGGAGGACCCTCTCAACCAGCGTGGCGGCTCCTGAACCCGCAACACTCCGGTCCCAGAAGCAGATGGCTGGCTGCGAATGCAGTTCACATGTGAGCAGGGAAGAAAGGGAGGGAAAAAAAGCTTTCTTTCCACCTTCCACGTCGCAGCTGTTCCGCCCTCACCGAGCACTTCTCCGCGACGCTCCGTCGTACATTAGAAGTGCAGAGCGGTGGGAATACGCCGCGGCTCTGTGCCTCTCCAACTTCTGCTTGCCAGGAGTGTTTGACAATCGCAATCCAGAGAGCGGATGCGTGGACGCCTGCCCCGGCAGCAGTTTGACACACAGGGCGGGAACTCGATATGTCTTTGTTCGGGACTGGCAATCGAAAGAAATGGAGAATATTCTGCGAGCTACGATGTCTCCCCAAAAGAACGGTCACATAACTGCTGCCAAAATAAGTGCAAAGCCGCCGTGGCTTGAAGTCGAGTTTAAATATATAAAAAAGAAAAAATATCAGCACTGATGAAATGATTGCACCTTTTTAAAACCGGACTTCATTCCCAAGCGCCCAGGGTCAGTGGAATTAGTTTTGGTGCAGCATGGTAGAGATGCTCAATAAACAGTGTCAGCAGCACAACATGCAACCTGACTACGTGAATACAACAATACAATTACAAGTTACAAGTCTTTTATTGTCAGATGCACAGAATGACACAGGGTCAGATTGGGCACTGAAATTCTTATGACAAGGCACCACACAACAACTACCACAGCATAACATAATATAACATAACATAACATGTAATTAAATGATAAAATAGCAAGAACACAGGGAAATAATTGAAATAACAAAGAACATAATTTAACTAGAAAGAGCATTTCCTTCTGAAAATGCGTTGGAATGCTAACATTTGAAAGCTTGAAGATGAAAAATAAAAACAAAATTGCTGAAAATGTTTGAAAATAGCTGAAAATGTCTGAAAATAGCTGAAATATTAAATGAAAAACTGAAAATGTCTGGAAATCGCTGGAAATGTCTGAAATTAGCTGAAATATCTTTTTTTTAAAGCTGAACATAGCTGAAAATAGCTGCCAACAGCTGAAATATGCTGATAGCAATAACACAGGGAAATAATTGAAATAACAAAGAACATAATTTAATGAGGTTCCATTACAAAGCTCATTATTTAACAACACCAAGGGATTTTGCGGTTATGAACTCCATGGGGAGGGTCTTTCACAGTTTACGGCCGTGAACACAGAAACCGCCTCAACGAACATGAAGCTCTTCTAAAAGGAGAACAGCGGAAGATCAAAGAAATAAACACAAATTATCAGACGATAAATCATGACAACTTTGTCGCTCGGCGTCCGACCGAGGGGCTCCGGGCCCCCGTCTGTTTGAGACGCACACGGCTTTCAACTCACTCCAAAGTAAAGCCGTCCGTGTCTTGATTAGACGGTCAGAGCGACTGACGTGGTGTAAAGGAGAAAGTAGAGCGCCGTGGAGCTTCACCGGGGCAAACCGACTCTCACCCAGGAGACCGCCGTTTGGGTCACGCAACAAACTCAATATTTACATATTTTACCGCAAGTTCGTTAAGTAACTTCTGTTTTTTGCGACAATATACGCTTTATTGATCTTAATCAACCTTGTTAGCCAAGAATAGATGCACATGAAATGTCATCTCTTGTCATCTGTCATAATGTACTTACACAGAAATAGAAAATTAGAGCTAGCGATAAAGACAAGAGAGCTGGCCTGATAAAGGTAAGGAATAGACATGACTGGTGTATTTATGTATATATATATATATATGTTTACAAAAATATGTAAAACATATATATATATATATATATATATGTATATATATATATGTTTTAAATATTTTTTTTAAACAAGTTATCAAACATATATTATGAAATATAATGTCACTGGACAAATATAATGTTCTAAAAGTTGTGAAAACAAATATTATTTTACATAAGAGACATAGATATTTTTAAAAAGAACATATTTACAGATAATGTTTATTTGATTTAACTTGTTATATAATATGAGGGAAACTGTCCATTTAAGTGATGTGACCCTTTTGAAATAAAGTGTCATGTTTGATTAGATTCCAGCAAAACCCCAAGCAGAACGGGGTTTGATCTCGCTAAACCTAACTTCTAGTTTTAACACGGCCCGGGGGCAAACACTCATTTTGAATAATCAGCTAAGTTTTGTATCAACCGCCCAGATGGAACGGGAGTAAAATAAATGAAAGAGGGACCAAAGCTTTAAAGTCGAACAATGTGTCCACCTGTCCTACAAAGTCTGTAAATAATCTGATGACGGTGCCGGAGGGTCAGGAGCATCAGAGGTGAGCTGGAGGAACTCTTTTCTCAGGACTCGTCCATCACATCCCCAGAATCTCATAGGCTGAGTTGATGATATCGTTGAAGGCATCTTTGTGTTCAATTGGTTTCCATCCAGTGTTTTCTTTGTTCATTTGGATGCATCTTGTTGCGAGAAAGTCAGATTTTTGGAATCCACATTTTTCTGAGTTTCAGAGGTTTGTTGCAGGTAAACTCTACCCACCCCAACTCTTTCACAGTTATCTCAGCTCACCATTCTTCTCATTCAAGGCCACTTGATGAAATGGCATCGGCACAGTATAAATAAAAAAAAGCCATTGTAAAAGATCCACTTAGATCCGGGAAGACTGGACATTCTTTGGCCCTTGAAATAAATGTAACGCTGTCCGGAGCCAGAGGTGGATCCGTGTTCCCATTGTGCACCCTTGAAAACGGGTTCAAGCTGCACTCTGGAAGAATAATTGTGGCCTTGGAGGCAGATTTTTGAGGCCACGGTCAGTTGAGGCTCAGCGGTGAAGTGTGCCGCGCCCGGACTGTGCTGCAGGAGTGCATCATCACGTGAATGAGAATGAAGAACTTGGCTCACTCCTCGCTGCCGGAGACATCCCCCGCTGTATTAACGACTTTGTAACTGTCACTTGTGGGTTAAGGCGATGCTGGTTTTCTCGCTCTGCGTGTGAACAAAATGCAGATATGATCTCCCCCGCTGCTCCTTCCTCTCCCCCGAAACACAAACGCGGGCAAACTTCACTTTTCAAAGTGATCGACTGCGCCACGTGGCTCTCCGGGGAGAATGTGGGGGTAAGAAATATGCAGGTGATGAATTTACTTTCATTTCATAGCATATTTTGCTGCACGGCTGGTTTGTTTGTCTTCTCGCAGTCTCAAATGGAATGAAAGACTTTCTACCTTCTGTTCACGAGTTTGTCTTTCACAAGTTGAGGAAAGAAACGGTTCACCTCTTTTATTTTCGTTTTTTTACCTCGTGGAAGCTCATTTTAGGCGCCTGGCAGAACCTTTTCAGACGGATGTTTGTCTCCGCTGTCGCATGTCAGGACCAAAGACTGTATATTCAAGCCGTGACGTCACCTCCCGGTTTGTGGACCGCCATTATGAAGCCTCGAGTTTGGGGATTTGCCCGTCACCATCTTGGCTTTTTGCAACCGTGAACTCCAAAGACCATATTTGGACTCCGGATGAATGAAGTCGAGACGCCGCATACGTCTCTGGTAGCAGCAGCGACCTGTCGATCACAGTAAGCCCGCCCTGAAGCATATACTCTGCTTTATGATCTTGTTGACTATGAATGGACCATAGAGGTTGAGACCATAAAGTCATATTTACAGTGTTTAAATAAACTTGAGAAGTAGTAATTTACGTGCACTCCAGCAGCCTCCCCCCCCCCCCCTACAACCTCCCTCCACCATGCTCCCCCTGCAGTTTGCCGCCGTGTCACCCCGCGCTGTTTTCTTGGTGGGCCGGTGATGTCGTAGGAATCTGTGCTGCTTTTCAAATGATCCAGAGCTGCAGTCATAAAACATGCTGATGTGGTCAATTAGCAGCTAATACAATAACCTCTCCAGACATATTAGGATCACTGGAGAACACACAGTCCTTATAATGTCATGATGTATTACATCATCAGGAAATGTATTATCGCAGGATCAGATTGTATTACACGTTCACTCCGCTTAGAGAAACATTTCATTAAATCCTCTTATTCCATTGGCTCATAACTCGCCCGGATAAAAACAATACTGCACTAATGTTCTGCAAGCCATAAAGAATTCTGATTTTAAAGCAAAGCTAATGTCTGTGCTGCAGTTTTGAGATGATTGAAATTCTCCCTTGAAACCAATGCTGATCCGACCATGTGAGGCCGAAGCAGCTTTTAAATGATTCAAGACTAAAAACTGGAAAGGGAATTGTATGTTTTAAGGCTTAAAATAAAAAGGCAATCAAATATTGTAGGAGCAATTGTTTTTTTTATCGGTGAGCTGTGTGGCCGCACGGATACCGATATCAGGCCGATACGGACTCAAATAGCTGGAATGTGTATCGTGGCAATGTAGGTATCGATGCAATTCAACTCTATATATATATATATATATATATATACACTACCGTTCAAAAGTTTGGGGTCATCCAGACAATTTTGTGTCTTCCATGAAAACTCACTTTTATTTATCAAATGAATTGAAAATTGAATAGAAAATATAGTCAAGACATTGACAAGGTTAGAAATAATGATTAATATTTGAAGTATTAATTTTGTTCTTCAAACTTCAGGCTCAAAGGAAGGCCAGTTGTATAGCTTATATCACCAGCATAACTGTTTTCAGCTGTGCTAACATAATTGCACAAGGGTTTTCTAATCAGATATTAGTCTTCTAAGGCGATTAGCAAACACAATGTACCATTAGAACACTGGAGTGATAGTTGATGGAAATGGGCCTCTATACACCTCTGGAGATATGTCATTAGAAACCAGACGTTTCCACCTAGAATAGTCATTTACCACATTAACAATGTATAGAGGGTATTTTTTATTAATGTTATCTTTATTGAAAAAACAGTGCTTTTCTTTGAAAAATAAAGACATTTCTAAGTGACTCCAAACTTTTGAACGGTAGTGTATAAACTATATACATTATATATACTGGAATGTTGATTCCCGTTTAAGTTTGGAACAATTTCTTAACCCTCCTGTTATGTTCGTTTCTTACATACAGCCGTGATGTTCCCGGGTCAATTTGACCCGGATAATGTTGAATCATCCAAAAGTGGTCAGAAACCAAAAAATTCTAAAAACTATAGTTTGTACCTCATCACCAACAACATTACTAACAATTAAATCAGTTTTTAGTGGAATTGAGTTATTTACCCCTCCATAGATCAGAGTTCAATCAGGAGCACTCACTCGTTTTAATGATAAATACATGTTCAAACTATTTTTTAGGTACATTGAAAAAATCTAAATCTAAATTGCATTAGTCTACTATAACATGTATTTTCTCCAAAATTTTATTTGCATTTTGTAAGTTTTTTTTTTTCATGGGGTGATGTAGATAAATAGAGATGAGACACCTGTGCTGTTCAGGATCATAATGACCCGCCCACTAAAAATCAAGCCAAATGAGTCATAAAGGATTTGTATTGAAAGTAAACGTTAGTTATGTTTATTTTTAGTTTTAAGATGCATAAATTATATGATAAAAGATGACCAAAGGCCAGCACACAGCCATCCTCTTGGTGCAGTCGTATGTATCTGCAGAATGTAATGTTGTAGGTCGGACTTCTCAGCAACATTTTGTATGTTTGGCCCCTCCCCTGATACGTGTGGGTGGAGTTTTCCCGCAGGGAAAAATAAAGGTTCCCGTCAAAATAGTATCTGTATTTCTCGCACAGGTGCGGTCGTTAGAAAGAGAATGTGTGTGGGTCTGAGATTGGGATGAGACAGGGTGTGTGTCTTTCCCAGTCAGACAGAAAGTATATTAGAAGTACTATACTACATATTTATTAGTTGAGACATGAAAGAAACCCTCACATTAGTGTCCCATGTCCAATAAAGGTGTATTTAGGGGGAAAGTTAGGAGATGATAAACATGGTTTAGTCTGTAAAGTGTGCTTCTCATGTAGGGTGATGGGCACACAGCAGGATAGAGATGGTTCCCATAACAACCACCTGATTCTTTTGTTTGAAGTTTGAAATGTGTACAACTTTATATATGTGGTTGTGAACGGGGTGTGTGTGTGCTGATATGTGTGTTCGTGTGTGTGTTGGTGTGTGTGTGTGTGTTGGTGTCTGTGCGCGCGTGTTAGTGTGTGTGTTGGTGTGTGTGTTTGTTGGTGTGAGTGTGTGTGTTGAAACTTGGTGGGAGGGAGTAAGAAAGACTGTCCTACATTTACAAAGAAAGAAATAGTCTAAACGTGACTCTTTTGGTGACTTTTAGCCTTCATTTTCACAGCCGGATCAAATTGACCCGGGAACATCATCTCTGTTATATAAACCTGCAGGGGGGGTTGCAAATACATGATATTTTTATTATTATTTTTTTTCCGTTGATTACACTAAATAAGGTAAGCAGAAGAAGTTTTATACAGAAAAAGTACTTAGAAGTATTTTTCCTAGATTTTCAAACTTTGAAACGGGTCAATTTGACCCGCAACATAACAGGAGGGTTAATGCATTTAAAAGATTTCACGTTGTTTGTACCAGGTTGCTGGTGTGCCATTTATTATTTATAGATAATAGATCAAATAATGTACTGGATCTACATAGTTATTTATTTGGGAAAGCAATGTTGATGCCAATCCGGACGTTGCACATAAAAGAATGATGCCAGTCTCTTCCCCATAGTGAGGCATACAGACTTTAAACTAAACACTCGTACCTGACCAGTACTCTGTATCGGTACCCGGTACTCTGTATCGGTACTTTGTATCGGTACCCGGTACTCTGTATCGGTACTCTGTATCGGTACCCGGTACTCTGTATCGGTACTCTGTATCGGTACTCTGTATCGGTACCCGGTACTCTGTATCGGTACTGAAGAGATCCGATCTGTACTGAGTCGTCAGTTCCTCCTCCGAGCGGTCGCACTTGGTGCCTCAGCTCCAGATCACGATGCAAATGAACTACGGCACGCAGACGTGAAACTGCTCCCTGTGTGCGGCGGCGGCACCGTCAACCGTTTTCTTTCCAGCGCGATGAAGACCCTGCAGATTAACCAGAGCGATGCTTTAGGATTCCACGAGCGCTGCCTTCCATCTCCTCCCCTCTCCTGAGATCAGCGCTCGCTGCACCGCCGCGCAGAACAAAAGCCCGACTTCTGAGGTGATCAATCCTGAAGTGGAAGGTAGGGAGAGAGGAGTCGAGATGACGAGCGGGAGGGAGCGGGAGGGCGGCAGTGAAGGTCACTCGCACGGGAGGCTGGGAATCTTTGGGAGCGCGCGAGCCTCCTCCGTAGAGGAGGCCTCGAAGTGAAGCTAATGAGCGTCTCCTCGGGACCCGGCAGGATGCGGATTCATCAAAACGTGATGAAGCTCGGGACGCCTCTGCAGCACTGGCAAACTAAACACGTCTACCTGTCTCTTGGACCCCATCCCGACGAGGCTGCTTAAAGACGTTTTGCCTTTAATTGGCGGCTCTCTATTAGATATTATCAATGTGTCTCTGCTAACAGGCCACGTACCACACTCCTTCAAGGTGGCTGTTATTAAACCTCTCCTGAAGAAGCCCACTCTGGATCCAGAGGTATTGGCTAACTACAGACCGATCTCTAACCTCCCCTTCCTCTCCAAGATCCTTGAGAAAGTGGTCGCAAATCAGTTGTGCGACTTTCTACATCATAATAGTTTATTTGAGAAATTTCAATCAGGATTTAGAAAACACCACAGCACCGAGGCGGCACTGGTGAAAATTACAAATGACCTCTTAATGGCAGCAGATAAAGGACTCCTCTCTGTCCTGGTCTTGTTAGACCTTAGTGCTGCATTCGACACCATTGACCATGACATCCTGTTACAGAGACTGGAGCAGTCGATTGGCATTTCAGGCACGGCACTAATTTGGTTTAAATCCTATTTATCAGATCGATCTCAGTTTGTATTTGTAAACGATGGCGCCGATAACCACTAACGTTAATCACGGAGTTCCACAAGGTTCTGTGCTTGGACCAATTTTATTTACCTTATACATGCTTCCTTTGGGCAATATTATCAGGAAACACTCCATAAACTTTCATTGTTATGCAGATGACACTCAACTATATTTATCGATAAAACCAGAGGAGAGCAACCAACTCTGTAAAATTCAAGCATGTCTTAAAGACATAAAAACATGGATGACCTGCAACTTCTTGATGTTAAACTCAGACAAAACCAAGTAATTTTAATCGCCCTGAGCACCTCAGAGATCAATTATCTGGTGATGTGGATTCTGTAGACGGCATTGCCCTGGCATCCAACACCACTGTAAAGAATCTTGGCGTTATCTTTGATCGGGACTTGTCCTTTAACTCCCACGTAAAGCAAATCTCAAGGACTGCATTCTTTCATCTACGTAATATTTCAAAATCAGGCACATCTTGTCTCAAAAGATGCAGAAAAATTGGTTCACGTTCGTTACTTGAGACTGGATTACTGCAACTCCTTATTAGCAGGCTGCTCTAATAAATCTCTTAGGTCCTCCAGTTGATCCAGAATGCTGCAGCTCGTGTTCTCACTAAAACTAAGAAAGAGATCACATCACTCCTGCACTAGCTGCTCTGCACTGGCTCCCAGTAAAATCAAGAATCACTTTTAAAATTCTTCTCTTAACCTACAAAGCCTTGATTGGTGATGCTCCATCATATCTTAAGGAGCTTGTAGTACCATATTGCCCCACTAGAGAGCCACGCTCACTAAATGCGGGACTACTTGTAGTTCCTAGAGTCTTAAAAAGTAGAATGGGAGCCAGAGCCTTTAGTTATCAAGCTCCTCTTTTATGGAACCAGCTTCCAATTTCAGTCCGGGAGGCAGACACAGTCACCTCGTCCTCTTTGACAGAGCTTATAGTTAGGGCTGAATCAGGTTTGCCCTGGTCCAGCCCCTTGATATGCTGCTATAGGCTTATAGCTGCCGGGGGACGTTTAGGATACACTGAGCACCTATCTCCTCTTTTTTCTCTCCTTAAGGATGAATTTTCATCTCTCAATCACACGTTACTAACTCTGCTTTCTCCCCGGAAGTCCTTTTGACTTTACGTCTCATGGGGTCATCGGACCCTATGAGGCGGCATAGATCCTATCTGCCTGATGGATCGTCTGGGTCGTGGAATTCCTGCTCATGACTACGCCACTGTCCTGTTGAGACTCCGCCCACTCCTCCTCCCCACCGCCATCTGCCTGATGGATCGTGGAGGTCTCCATCGTGGAATATGCCTACTATGAACTATTCATACACTCTGTCATATTCATTGAATGTATTTTAACTCTAAATCTGTCCTTCTGTACACATTACATCTATTGCATCTGTCCATCCTAGGAGAGGGATCCTCCTCTGTTGCTCTCCTCCAGGTTTCTTCCTTTTTCCCCTGAAGGGTTATTTGGGAGTTTTTCCTGGTCCGATGTGAGGTTTTGGGGCAGGGATGTCTATGTGTACAGATTGTAAAGCACTCCGAGACAAATTTGTAATTTGTGAAATTGGGCTATACAAATAAACTGAATTGAATTGAATTAAATCCTGTCAGCCGCTCTGAAGTCTATGTTAAGCATCCATTTCTCAATGTGATCCTTTATATCGTCACTTCTAGTGTTTTTCTCACAGCGTGCGCCCTCCGCACCCCGCCTCACCTCACCGCCGGAGAGATGAGGCGAGGGAGGAGCGGCTAACGTCGCTACACAGGCGAAGATTTCCTCCCCCCCCCCCCCTCCATGATACTCTTTACAGTTTTCCTTCAGTGATGCTGAAGGATGATTGAGAGCTCTTCCACCCACAGCATTTTCTTCTTTATAAAAAAAAAAGTCTCATCAATAAATAAATGGCTTGATGGAGTGCATACTCTCTCTCTCTCTCTCTCTCTCCGTGTGTGTGTGTGTCCTGGTAACTGTACCCATGATGTGTTTGTTAATGTTCTGTGCAGCACTCCATCCTCTCTTCCCAGGGGCCAACTCTTTGAACGCCTTTGTCTTTCTCTCTGCTCCCATTTCTCTCTCTGCCCTCTCCCAAGGTTTTATTTTTTTAATTTTGTTTTTCGCCTTTGCTTTTTTCCTCGTCACTCGTCCAACATTTCCCCTCATTCTTTCGTGTCTCGTTTCCCTTCTCTTCTGTTTCTCTCCTGTATTCTTCTTCTAAATGTGTTCCCCCCCTCCCCTCTGTGTGCTTTGCTGACGCACTCGATCTCTTTAGCACACGGAGGCTGACTTTGAGAGCATCTTAGTCAAAAGTTTCTACACTAGATGTCTAACTGATAGTGCTGTAGCTAAATTTAAAGAAGCGATTCCTTCTGTATTTGATTCGATACCACGTCTCAATATAACAGAGGACTCCTGGTCTAACTTTAGTCCGTCCCAGATTGATCATCTTGTTGACAGTGCCATAGGCTCTCTGAGAATGACACTGGACTCGATAGCCCCTCTGAAGAAGAAGACAGTGAGGAAGAGGAGGTTTGCTCCCTGGTATAACCCTCAGACCCGCAAACTGAAGCAAGCGTCACGAAAGCTTGAGCATATGGCGTTCAACTAATCTCGAAGAATCCCGCTTAGTTTGGCGAGATAGTCTTAAAACATATAAGAAGGCCCTCCGTAATGCCAGAGCAGCCTATTACTCATCAATAATAGAAAAATAAAAACAACCCCAGGTTTCTCTTCAGCACTGTAGCCAGGCTGACAGAGAGTCACAGCTCTGTGGAGCCGAGCATTCCTATAAACCTTAGTGGTAATGACTTTATGAACTTCTTTAATGAAAAGATTTTAACTATTAGGGACAAGATTAATAATCTCTTGCCCATAACCAGTGCCAATCTGTTCTCAAGTGGAATGGCCTTGAAACCGCTGTATGCCCTGGTGTATATTTGGAGGATTTTCTCCTATCAACCGTGACCAATTATTTTCAACGGTTTCTACTTGAACACGTCTACCTGTCTCTTGGACCCCATCCCGACGAGGCTGCTTAAAGACGTTTTGCCTTTAATTGGCGGCTCTCTATTAGATATTATCAATGTGTCTCTGCTAACAGGCCACGCACCACACTCCTTCAAGGTGGCTGTTATTAAACCTCTCCTTAAGAAGCCCACTCTGGATCCAGAGGTGTTGGCTAACTACAGACCGATCTCTAACCTCCCCTTCCTCTCCAAGATCCTTGAGAAAGTGGTCGCAAATCAGTTGTGCGACTTTCTACATCATAATAGTTTATTTGAGAAATTTCAATCAGAGTTTAGAAAACACCACAGCACCGAGACGGCACTGGTGAAAATTACAAATGACCTCTTAATGGCAGCAGATAAAGGACTCCTCTCTGTCCTGGTCTTGTTAGACCTTAGTGCTGCATTCGACACCATTGACCATGACATCCTGTTACAGAGACTGGAGCAGTGGATTGGCATTTCAGGCACGGCACTAATTTGGTTTAAATCCTATTTATCAGATCGATCTCAGTTTGTATTTGTAAACGATGACGCCGATAACCACCAACGTTAATCACGGAGTTCCACAAGGTTCTGTGCTTGGACCAATTTTATTTACCTTATACATGCTTCCTTTGGGCAATATTATCAGGAAACACTCCATAAACTTTCATTGTTATGCAGATGACACTCAACTATATTTATCGATAAAACCAGAGGAGAGCAACCAACTCTGTAAAATTCAAGCATGTCTTAAAGACATAAAACATGGATGACCTGCAACTTCTTGATGTTAAACTCAGACAAAACCAAGTAATTTTAATCGGCCCTGAGCACCTCAGAGATCAATTATCTGGTGATGTGGATTCTGTAGACGGCATTGCCCTGGCATCCAACACCACTGTAAAGAATCTTGGCGTTATCTTTGATCGACTTGTCCTTTAACTCCCACGTAAAGCAAATCTCAAGGACTGCATTCTTTCATCTACGTAATATTTCAAAATCAGGCACATCTTGTCTCAAAAGATGCAGAAAATTGGTTCAACGTTACGTTACATCGAGACTGGATTACTGCAACTCCTTATTAGCAGGCTGCTCTAATAAATCTCTTAGGTCCTCCAGTTGATCCAGAATGCTGCAGCTCGTGTTCTCACTAAAACTAAGAAAAGAGATCACATCACTCCTGCACTAGCTGCTCTGCACTGGCTCCCAGTAAAATCAAGAATCACTTTTAAAATTCTTCTCTTAACCTACAAAGCCTTGATTGGTGATGCTCCATCATATCTTAAGGAGCTTGTCGTACCATATTGCCCACTAGAGAGCTACGCTCACTAAATGCGGGACTACTTGTAGTTCCTAGAGTCTTAAAAAGTAGAATGGGAGCCAGAGCCTTTAGTTATCAAGCTCCTCTTTTATGAAACCAGCTTCCAATTTCAGTCCGGGAGGCAGACACAGTCACCTCGTTTAAGAGTAGACTTAAGACCTTCCTCTTTGACAGAGCTTATAGTTAGGGCTGAATCAGGTTTGCCCTGGTCCACCCCCTTGATATGCTGCTATAGGCTTATAGCTGCGGGGACGTTAGGATGCACTGAGTACCTATCTCCTCTTTTTCTCTCCTTAAGGATGAATTTTCATCTCTCAATCACACGTTACTAACTCTGCTTTCTCCCGGAAGACCTTTTGACTTTACGTCGCATGGGGTCATCGGACCCTATGAGACGGCATAAATCTATCTGCCTGATGGATCGTCTGGGTCGTGGAATTCCTGCTCATGACTACGCCACTGTCCTGTTGAGACTCCGCCCTCCTCCTCCCCACCGCCATCTGCCTGATGGATCGTGGAGGTCTCCATCGTGGAATATGCCTACTATGAACTATTCATACACTCTGTCATATTCATTGAATGTATTTTAACTCTAAATCTGTCCTTCTGTACACATTACATCTATTGCATCTGTCCATCCTAGGAGAGGGATCCTCCTCTGTTGCTCTCCTCCAGGTTTCTTCCTTTTTTCCCCTGAAGGGTTATTTGGGAGTTTTTCCTGGTCCGATGTGAGGTTTTGGGGCAGGGATGTCTATGTGTACAGATTGTAAAGCACTCCGAGACAAATTTGTAATTTGTGAAATTGGGCTATACAAATAAACTGAATTGAATCTCTGAGTCCACATATTTCTTCTAAGGCTGCAACCAATTTATAAATTGTTGTCATTATTGATAAATGTGTGTGTATATATATATATACATATATATATATATATATATATATATATATACATATATATAATATATATATATATAGACATATATATATATATAGACATGTATATATAATATATATATATAGCAAGAAAAACAGGAAGCTGCTTTTTTGTGAAACAGGTCAGGGTCAGTTTCAGTGACCTGCTCAGCGCCAAAATGCTTCCTGGTGACCTTTAGTGGAGCAATTAGCCCCCAAAGATGCAGATGTCTCATTCTTGAGACCAAATTGAGGATTACAGGAGACTTAATACTGCATCATTACATAAATGTGTCGGTAATCTTTATTACAGTCTGTGATAGTAAGACGATGTTGTGTTTGCAACATTGTCTTACTATCATATACTGTAATTTATATTTAAGGAAGCAATTGTTTAAGCTGTGAAATGCTCACATTTTGAGGTAAATGCCCATCAAGTTCCCACAATCTGACCAACAGAGCAAAAAACAACATTAATGCATTAATACGAGAAGAAATGAATCTCACCCAACAACAAAAAACTGAACGTGAATGTATTAATCTTGTATTGTGCCGTTACTGGATCACAACATGTGGGGTATGAAATCAATCTGCAAATGCTCCCGTTAAAAATGTATTAAAGCGGATCCGTTGTCTGACGGCCGCTTGGTGTGCGGATCGGTCCGTTTTTATTCTATAGATGTTTCTTTGATCCAGCACCATCCCATCAGACACTGGATGTGCGTCTTTTCTTTGTATCCGTTCAATGACACCAAACTTATTTTTTATGGACAACAAAGGCGAAAATGAGGCCAGCAGCAGATCAGTACGGCTTGATTCAAAATGCCTTTGAAGCAGTTTATTAATCACTTGCGGCCGCTAAGCAACAGTGAGGAGGAGAGAGGAGTCCGCAATCAATGAGAGTATGACACGTTCAATACATGTATTTATTTGTGAATCACTGCAACGCCCAGACGCACAACAAATATCAGACTGATGGGTCCAGCAGTAAGCAGGATTAGCTGTGGACAGACAGGCGGACACACACACACACACAGGCGATCATTATGTACAACTGAAAACAAATGCACTAAGCTGAAATCATTACAGCTTAGTTTATTACATTTATTATTGATATATATATTTTAGGGCTGTGAAACGATTAAAAATTTTAATCAAATTAATCACAGGTTTCTGTGGATTAATCATGATTAATCACATATTACCGATATTCTCGGAGATCGGAGTAGTGTTAATGCGACACGTAGAGACAGAATGACATGCTGCTGGTTAGAGACGACCAACAACAGACGTATTGGAAGCTCATTCTGCGCATGCGTTAAAAAAAAGTAACTAATTAATCCTGTAATTTAATCATTACGCTTTATTTTTCACAGCACTAATATATTTATATATTATATTGTTTCACACCCGTGCTGTTGCATATCATTGTTTATGTATTCATGTCTCTATTATGAGCATTTTATTCAAACATGCTAACTTCACCTGCAGGCACATTAGCTGGAGCCATTTTCCAATTCCAATTCCGCTCTGTTTGAATTCATTGGCATTTATAAAAATGTAGACGCACGTACACGACTGCTCATGTGCAGGTATCTTCAAACTACCTGCCTGCATGTGTGTTCTTATAATTAGGTTTATTTATGCACAGTCGGCTCTGCCACTGTCAGATATTCTCTCACACACACACACACCACACTAACTACCCTGCAGAAAAAACTAAGAGCCAATTTAAGAAGTCGGCGCCTCTCTCTCGCTGTAACTCCTGGCTGCCGGTTATCTTCGGAGCGCCGTGAAGCAGCCGCCTCCTCGGAGCACGGCGTAATGAGATTTGTGCAAATTGTATCCTCCGTGGGACTCGGTCCGAGACGGCCGGGCTGAGAGTTCTCACGTCGCCGTCACCTGATGGCGGCGTCCGGCCTCTGACTAACTTCTCTGTCGCATCATTAGGGACGGGACATCGGAGGTCTTCATTGTTAAAACTCATCACTCATAATGAAACTATGTCCGAACCTTCGTCCAGTTTGTTTGGGCCTAATGATAATTCTGGCCTTCGGTTCTGTCGACCGCATTAACAACTCGATCACAATGCTTAGTTTCTTGATTCCGGAGATGTCGCCACGTGTTTGTTACCTTCGCATTGAAAATGCGGAAGGTTATGTTTTGATCGCTGTGTATTTATTTATTTATTTATTTGTGTGCGTGTTACTCGCATAACTCAAAAAGTATTAAACCGAATTGCATGCAATTTGGTGGGATGATTGGTTATTATCCTGGGACCATTTGATTCGATTTTGGGATCGATCGGATCCAAGGTCAAGGTCATGAAAAGGTCAACATCGCCTTTTTACCATAGCGCGGTCTAATGCCAAAATGTTCATAATTCAATGCCCAATCTTGTGATATGCGACGGTATGCGCTTTACCGAGTGCCCGTTCTAGTTTAGTCTGTGTTCGATTGGGTTTGTTGCCTCGGTGGACTCCATGGTGGTCATGTGGCCGTGTTCCCAGACCTCAGAAGGTGATTTTGAGGGTAAAATGTTATCGTAGGAAAAAAAGAACTGAGGTCCAACACGCTAAAAAAGACCTATGTTGACTACACTTTATTTAACCCTTAGTTATTGTTTAGCTCCTTGTTCTGGTGTGAGGGTGTGGCCTCTGGATACAGGATTCATGCTGATTTCATGTTTACAGCCCTCAAAGGTTTTCTTTGGTTCGGACTCAAAAACTCATTTCAAGTAGCAGCATGCCGTTATTCTATGTGTGAAAGTGTCTTTTAATTCAAAACTAGATTACATTATTGTTATTGTTGTCATTCTACATTTCTGTTGAGGGAAGCTAATCGGGGACGGAGACAAGAACTTCAAACATCGGGCGAAACGACAGGATTACAGGACGGGGCGAAACAAACAGACAGAAATGATGCGATTGTTGGATCTAATGGATGGATTTGGTCGTGCCGGTGCGGGGCCGTCCGTCTCGCGGCGTTCCTGTTAGCGCGTATGACAATTCAGTGGAGCCATAGGGGAAGTTGTTTCTGAAAACAAGAGAAAGAAAAAGACCAAACAAAGCCAAAAGAGGGAAATGAGTTTTTGACATGTTCAGGTGCCATTCTAAAGAGAGTGAATGATGATGTTGCTTTGTGTCTGTGTAAGAGGCGACCGACGGCGAACAAGTTCACGAACAGCTTTACGGAGTAATAATAATAAAATGTTATGTTTACAGCTTGTTAACAAATACAATCTAATTCTAACAAAAGACTAAATGTAATGGTCTTGGATCACATTTAAACATGCCTCTCTGCTTTCTGGTTAAATTTTTTATTGTAATTGTCTCTAAAAAAATGAAATGTTTTTAATTCAGCTTGATGAAATTTGCAGAACTCTGATTGCCTTGAGAGAGAGAAAAGCTTATTGTTCAGAAACACAAACTATCCATTGTTGACAGTTCCAGTGGACATATTTGTTGTATAGCGAATAAAACAGAAACAGTTTAAACGGAGGTTAGCGCCGCGTTCGACGACGGGCCAGGCGCTCTGCAGAGAGGAGCCAATCTTCAAAGTTTGCTTACCGCAACATTCAGATGCTCCTCCATAAACATTCAGATGCTCCTCCATAAACATTCAGATGCTCCTCCATCTGCTCCTCATCCAGTTCATCAAATCTGTTGCTTTGTGCATATCGAGGAGCTCCGATTATCAACACGGTGGTGGTCTGCATACAGATGAGCTCTTCTTCTTCTTCTTCTTCTTCTTCTTCTTCTTCTTCTTCTTCTTCTTCTTCTTCTTCTCATAGTATGGTCAATTTTTATCCAATTGGCATGCAACTAATGCCAAAATGTTCATAATTCAATGCCCAATCTTGTGATACAGAGTTAAAACACATTCAATGAGTATGAAAGAGTTTTATTAAGCAACATCATTTTTTAACTTGCAAATTAACTTGAAACATCTTAATATTAGTTCAGGCAGTATCCAAGTGCACCATCTTCTATCAGATGACATTAAAGTGGTCGCGGTATGAATAATTTACCGATTCATCTGCCATTGTGATTAATTGAGTCATCCTTTGGTACATAAAATGTGAGGAATAATGATTGCCGTCCCAATGACAAGTAATGTCTGAAAAATTGCTCCAGTCTTCTTGTGAACCGTCAGTAAAAAGCCCCGTGAAACGAAGGTTATGCTCATATTTGAGAAGCTTTAATTATAAAATATGATTATGATATGACTCAAAATTGAACTTAAAATGTGACGGGAGGATTTGCTGAACGATGGCGATGATGACGCAGCGAACGGCAGGCTGTGTCGGCTGTTGTGTTAGATTGTCGTTTCCAGTTTTACAACATATTTATAATTTGGGCCAAGTAGAGAGTTGATGAGCCTGTGATTCAAATATTACCCGCTGTTCTCCTTCTCTTTTTTGTCAATTCAATATAAATATGATGTTAGCTTAGCATAAAGACTGCTAGAATGTGAGGAAGCTGAATCTGTTGCACGAAAAGATTTACACCTCATTTATTAGTCGGCAAGAATGTGAGGAAGCAAATTCCCTCTATGCCAAATCATTCCTTTTTAAAAGTAGTGGGCTCAGGGAAAATGAAGGTTCATCTCCTCCAGCTGTTACAACAGAGAGAAGCGTTGGGAGATTTGACTAAAAGCGCACAATCGACAGACACATGCCGGAATTTAATGAGCCGGCTCGCTCCACAAAGAGAGCCCGGCGCATTAAATGTCGACTCCTTTTCTTTTATTCTATAGCGTGAAAGAGACGTTCTCCGGAGCTATTTGTGTCACCCTTCTGTTATCATAAGGCATTTAATTGAGAGAGAGAAGGCGAACAAGTCGATAAACACAATCGAGAGTCTCGCGGAGGGATGAAAACGCTCATCAGACTAATTACAAGCTGTTGAGGCGTCGGCCAGGAGGTCGCGAGCGAGCTTTGACGCGTGATTTCTACAGCGCTTTCGAGTTGAATCGCACCGCTGCCCTATTCTCCGCCAAAAAAAACCCTCTCTAATGAGACGGAGGCCAACGGATCGGGTCACGCTCCTTTTGTGGACACATAAAAACTCCTCGCTCTTCGGCCGCCGCATCCCTCTCCGCTCTCGCTTCCTTTACGCGCCGAAGCGCTCCGACGCGCTCCGACGCGAGTTCAACCAACTGGTCGATTCCGGGCAGATGGGGTGCGGTCGTGACGTTTAACTCCCCGGTTCTTCTTGCTCGTGCAGCGGTTGCAGGTGCGTTTGTTTTAGTTCGAGGAGCCGCTTTTTATTCGGGTCTCGCCAGTCGACGCCGGGTCTCTATTTATAGCACTTTGGCTGCGTTGACAGTCGACGACGCAGGTGCATCGCCTTGTTCACTCTGGTTTCTGTGGCTTACGTTCTCCTTCTCTCTCCCCACCCCCCCTCTAATTGTCTCCTTCCCTCTTCTCCCTCTGCATCGTTCACCTCGTTCAGCTCTTTTCGGTGCTTTTCTCACAGCTTCCGTTCCTTCTCCCCTCCACAGTCACCTCCCTCCTCTTCCTCTGGCCAACGCCCTGGATATATATCAGAGCAGAATGAGACTCCTCAGCCTTGTAGGGTTGGAGAAGCTACGGTTATAGTCCGTTTACTCGGGTACACTTTAGGGGGTACTGCACAAATACCATGATATGGTTGTTTATTCTGCACCACAACTTTTAACATGGAAATACTGAGAAACTACTAAACTAGAATGGGCACTCGGTAGAGCGCATACCTTCGCATATCACAAGATTGGGCATTGAATTATGAAAATGTTGGCATTAGTTGCATGCCAATTGGATAAATATTGACCGCGCTATGGTAAAAATAAGATTTTAACCTTTTCATGACCTTGGCCTTTGACCCGATTGATCCTAAAATCTAATCAAATGGTCCCCGGATAATAACCAATCATCCCACCAAATTTCATGCGATTCGGTTTAACACTTTTTAAAATATGCGAATAACACGCACGCACGCATACAAATACACGGCGATCAAACAATGTGCTTATAAAACACTTTTTACAGGTGGCCAACAGGAAGTATAGAGGCTAGAAATAACTGCACCTCTACACGCTCCACCATTAGGATCCGAGGCGAACACTTCCCACATAGCTAGTGTTTCGTCGTTCTTAGTTACTATACGTTTACGTATGTTATAGATTAGTCGTACGCTTTTATCAAGGGTGTCTTTGAGTTGCCAGGTTCATGATAATCCTCATCAAGCGTCAACCTGCAAAACGATCGCTTCCCTTTTTGATGCTTACGGCTGCAACAATTAGTGTATGTACGTTCTTAAATGTCGATCTTTACTGTGATGAGTTGTACCTACAACACAGTATAGTGCTCTGTTTTTCTTCAGTAAAAGTTCTGGACGCTTCTTCCACCGTCGCCTCCTCGATTTCAAGATTCAACTTCAGATGAAAAGATCCGCCGCGCAGCCGAAAATGAACCGTCTGTCTCTGTCCGTCACTGACCTTCGCACTCCTCTCCTTCTTCCTCCTTCTCCCTAGCAACTGCTGAGGGAGATGCAACAGATGGCCAGCCGGCCTTTCGCCACCATCAACGTCGCCCTGGAGACGGAGGACGAGCCGCCTGACCTGATAGGAGGAAATGTCAAGGTGAGCGCAGCCTATTTTCTAAGAGCAATCGCCGACAAACTCCGGGGAGCAGCCTGTTTCTTTCTGGGCTGACGGGAAGCTCCATCCATCATCGGCGCCGCCGCTCATCCTCCCTCGAGCGGGAGCTCGGTCTCGTGCCTGTCGACTGCAGTTTGTGATTACAGTCCGTCGTGCTCTCTGAGAACGAACCTTTATAGAGGCCGACATAAAGAGTTTGTGACAGGATCCCTGCTGTCACCCGTGGGTTTCCCCTCAAAGCACCAAGGATACTCCAACACCAACGAGGTTCTGTTCGATAACATCTTTATTTAATTCACACTCCAGCACAGCACACGACGGCGCCTCTGCCCACTCTTCTCCCAAACTCCAGCTCTGCTGCACTTTTACGGGTGCAGCGTCGGCTGCCGACTGATTGCCAATCAGCCGGCAGCCGAGGCCAAATTGGCGACTCCACCCCCACGGCTGCCGAAGAGCTGTACTGAGAACCGTCTTTGAAAGGTTCCAATCAGATCCCACGACGAGGAGTTCTTTCCCGAAACTTGAGATGAGAGAACACACAAGAGTTTGATTCCAAAACCTCAGGTCCTGCTCTCCTGTTTTGACAACCAGAGTTAAAATATTACACATTGTGGATTTTAAAACACGTCCAGACATAAACTTTCCATTTTTACCCCGAACAATATATTTGATCATTTAATAATTTACCAACCTTTTGACATGGGACTTCTTCAAGGTAAAAGAAAAATATTTTTTCCCTGAAGAAGACTACCATGTCGACACGTTGCTAAGTTATTAAATATCTTTTGCATACGATTGTGAGTATTTTTCCTTCACACTCTATAATACCTGAAGGACTCCTTTTTCCAGAGAGGGTTCTCTGGGTGTAAGTCTTGCAAATTCAATTCAGTTTATTTGTATAGCCCATTTTCACAAATTACAAATTTGTCTCAAGAGTGCTTTACAATCTGTACACACAGACATCCCTGACCTTTGACCTCACATCGGATCAGGAACAACTCCCAAACAACCCTTCATGGGGAAAAAAAGTGAAGAACCCTTCAGGAGAGAACAGAGGAGGATCCCTCTCCAGGATGGACAGGTGTCATAGATGTCATGTGACCAGAAGGACAGATCAGAGTTAAAACACATTCAATGAATATGACAGAGTGTATGAATAGTTGGTAGTCGGCATATTCCACGATGGAGACCTCCACGATCCATCGGGCAGATGGAGGTAGAGAGGAGGAGTAGGCGGAGTCTCAACAGTGGGCGGAGTCTCAACAGGGCCATGGCATAGTTGGTCGTCGGCATATTCCACGATCCAGACCTCGATGATCCATCAGGCAGATGGGATCTATGACGTCTCATAGGGTCCGATGACCCTATGAGACGTGAAGTCAAAAGGACTCCGGGGAGGAAGCAGAGTTCCTCATCCCTTCAGCAAGAACTCCTTCAGAACCCGCGTGTCTCAGACCGTGCATCGATAGATATTCCTCACACCATCTGTCTGACGTCATTCCTCAGTCTGAACTCTGAAAGGTGATTCCATTAGTGTTCAGCACGCCGAGGAGGCTCGCGCAGGAGTGAAAAGAGTTTGAAGTGCGGTGCAGGCGTCGGACACTTAATGAGGGTCAACGCAGTGTTCGTTTAGCTGACTGTGCGAAGGCCCCGACGATGATGAAGAGGGGGGCTGCCGATGAGGAGCGCGGCGCATTATAACAGTTACAGACAGTTCTTGTGGGTAGGCTATGAATTCTAATGATAAGGAATCCAGTTAACCCCAGAGTTAAATACATGCATATGAGAGTAAAGTCTTGTAGATTAAGACACTCTACTGAGACGGGGGATGAGATCTCCATGCCAACATTGAGACATTCTTCATTTTGAAGAGAAATTATTATTTGAACGCCGACTCGCCGAGTAGTTTTTTGCCGGCGTGAACATGAAGAACATTAAGGGACTCTGTATAAGTCGTGATTCATCTCACAGAGCAGTCTTGATTTGGTGAGTCGCACCATCTGTGTTTTTCAATCAATGACGGAGAAATCGAAGGTTGCGAATTTTGTTCATATGGATGAGCGGAACAAAGACTCTAAATGTGGTTCGAGTGATGATACTGCTGTTGGGACTGTGTTTTATTGAAGGTTTGGTAGATTTGAGTCGACACATGTCGGAATTTTGTTTAAGCCGCAAAAGACCAGACAAACTTTTAGTTACCTTCGCATTGAAAATGCGGAAGGTAATGTTTTGATCGCCGTGTATTTGTATGCGTGCGTGTTATTCGCATAAGTCCAAAAGTATCAAATCGAATCGCATGAAATTTGGTGGGATGATTGTTTATTATCCGGGGACCATTTGATTAGATTTTGGGATTGATCGGGTCAAAGGTCAAGGTCATGAAAAGGTCAAAATCTTATTTTTACCATAGCGCGGCCAATTTTTATCCAATTGGCATGCAACTAATGCCAACATGTTAATAATTCAATGCCCAATCTTGTGATATGCGAAGGTATGCGCTCTACCGAGTGCCCATTCTAGTTTAGGGGTATTTTAGTCAAACCACAAAAAAACAAAAGGTGTATTAAACTAGACCAACATGTTCAACCTTAAACATTTGTTTAATCAAACAAGTGAATCAAATAATCATCAAATGACCGAGGAACGCCAGAGTCAGAACCCCAAACTAAAATGCAAAATATGTAACATTTTAGTCTTTGTGTAATGTTTTGCATTCGTCACTTTTAGTGGCCGTGGTTTGTTTTGATATAAAACATTTCCATGTGGTTCTTCATGAAGAACATAAAGACAAGTGGCTTGCCAAACATTTTCTCACCACTAAGGGTATGTGGTCATGCTGAGGTTTGGAGAAATCGTTCTATGAAGCTCCGGCCACCACCTCAAATGTATGAAGATGAACATTATTCAATGTTTTTCTGCTCCGCATTCAAAAACAAACCCTGCTGCTTTTATTGACACTTTTTTCTTTGGAAGTGTTGAATAAAGAAGACCGTCTTCCCTTTTATCTTTCATCTGCAGAGAGATGTAGAGAAGTCATACAACTTAAATAGTACGATTCTTCTGATGAGGAAACCAGAGCCATCAGATGTATACAATGGAGTAAAAAAAGACACACTTCCTTGTAACAAGGGAAACACCTGCTGTCTGCTAACAATGAGATTAATGCCGTCAGGGGAAGAGTGTGAGATAAGAGCCGTCTGCAAGGTCTCCTTATCAACAATGATGATCCGGATTTTAAAAAAAACGACTTCTTTGTCCCGACACTTACGGAGATTAAGTGCAAACACACTCCGTCACAGTAATTTGCCGCCACAGGTAGAACGCTGGTTCCCAGAAAAATGCCAGCTACGCTTTAGTTAAAAATATATATATATTTGTTTTCCCGTTGCTGTGAGCAATACAAACGAAACTTCTTTCACCTCCGCTGTATCAGAGTGTGGAGGGAGATATCTCAGACGCCTGGGCAAATGTCTGTGTGTGTGTGTGTGTGTGTGTTTGTGTGTGTGCGGCAATAGGTGTGCATATTAAAATGGAAACGTCGTAGTGTGGGCGTGGCCTGAGGGCTTCTGTTGAATCCCCCACCTTTTAAAATAATCTGCCTTGCACATCCAACACGTGCCTTTCATTGACACTCGCCTGATCAGATAGTGATCCGATGTACATCTCGTGGTCAAAGGCGAGGCCGTAAAACTGTGAATGAAGACTTTTCATTTCCTGATGGAGACGGTGCCCTCGGACCCGAGCCCACGGAGACGACATTACCCACGATGCAACTCGACCGCTGGCAGCTCGATCCGAGATGCGCGCGCGTCCCGCTTCTTTGTTTCTCCGCGCCCGTTTCATTTTGCAACGGCGGCGTCTTCAGCCCCGAGCGATGCCGACTCGACTGACATCCCTTCAGGCAATTCATCAGACTTCACACCGCTCCCTCTGGAGCCACGCAAACACTTTGACATGTATTTATTTTCAGTCATTCACGCATTCGCACTGCCGACCTGTCAACAGACTTTGATGTGGGAAGATCATAACATCTGATCTCGCTCTTCTTCTATAAGAATTGGCTGCTGAATTAGATTTTAGGATAAAATAGCGTATCATAGAGTTCAGAGCTCACTGGTGTCGTCGTCGATGTAAACACAATTCAATTCAATCCAGTTTATTTGTATAGCCCATTTTCACATTTTATAAATGTGTCTCAGAGTGCTTTACAATCTGTACATATAGACATCCCTGATCTTTGACCTTTGACCTCACATCGGATCAGGAACAACTCCCAAACAACCCTTCAGGGGGAAAAAGTGAAGAACCCTTCAGGAGAGCAACAGAGGAGGATCCCTCTCCAGGATGGACAGAACAATAGATGTCATGTGACCAGAAGGACAGATTAGAGTTAAAACATCTATGGATGTCTGTGGGTCTATGGGTAGCAGGTCCATCTTTCAATCAGGGGGTTGGAGGTTCAAACTCCGCCCAAGTCGATGTGTCCTTGATTCACACGCAGACGGCGAGAACACGCGCTCAGAAAGGAGGAAATCGTGCCGGGTTCTGGAAGTCGCAGGCCGCACCTGTGCCGGTGCACTTTGTGATGAATGGCCTCCGAGTGGAGGCGGAGCAGGATGACAGGGCCGGTGCAGCCCGGCGGCTCGGGGGCCCCTCGGCTCTGACAGGGGCCGTGCATCTCCGGGCGGCTCGGCTCCCCAACACAAGGTCACAGAAGACCAGCAGCTCATCCGATTCCCGCTGTCCTCCATGTCGTCGTTCCTCTCTTTTGCCCCCTTTCATGTTTCTTCCCTCTTTTCTTGGTTCTTCTCTGTTCTTTGAGATTTATTGTTGTTGCTCGTCCTCTCTTCTCTCGTTTTTTTCCACTCTAGGTTGTCTCCTGTTTATTTTGTTAAAGTTCTCTCTCTCCTTTCACTTTTCGTCTTCGCTTGTTTTTGTTACCTCGCTGACTCTCTTTTCCTCCTGTGTTTCTTTCAGTTTCCTCTCTTCTTTTTGTGCTTCTGTTCATAGTTTCTATTGATCTTCTTTCCATCTTTTATGTTCTTTTCAGTTCATCGTCTCTCGTTTGTGTTTTTTCTCTTTCTTCTCACCGGTTGGTTCTTTTCAATTGTCCCCCCCCCCCCCCGTCTCTGTAAAATAGTTTGTTCCATTCATTTTGTTTTGCCACATTTAACTATCTGTTGTCCTTGTTTTCCTTCTGTTAGTTTCACGTTCTTCTTCCTGCCTCTTCTCACTTCACTCTTTGTATCTCTTCTCTTCCTCCCTCTTTCGCCTCCTGACTGACATCCTTACGTTGCCGTGGCGTTCTTCTCTAATTCACGAGCCCGCCACCGATCCTATCGGCTTTCTGGGCTTTTCTGTCGGCCTTATCTGCCGCTTCCGTTTGTGTGTTTTTCTGCATGTTGGTGTGTGTGTGTGTGTATGTGTGTGTGTGATTTTGCTCTGGAAATCCGGCGCTCCAGCTCGCCCTCCTCCGTCTTTGCTTTACCTCTCCTTCTCCCACCTCTGCTCTTCTTCTCTTCCATTGTTCCCGGCCTGCTCTCCTCCTCTTCAGCAGAGATCCAATTTAGATCTACCTCCTCGGCGTTCTCCGCCTTCACCGGCTCCAGCGTTGCCGCGCTCGCCCTCCTATCTCCTCCCGGGCTCAGATCGAGCGACTCTGAGCCGGTTCCTCCCCTTGTTCCCCCGCCGCTTCATCAGAATGCTGCGGTTGTGTATTGAGAGCCGCGACCAGAGTGTACGGGGGGGCCGGACGCCACGCGGCGAGCTGAAGATCATTAAAGTTGTTTATGGCCTCGGTGGGAAGTCCAAACTTGCTCCGCCGCTGAGATATATTCACTCGGCTTCTGCCAAATGGAGCTTGCGGCCGCGGCATCACGGGCAGATGATTACCTTTCTCTCGCCGTCTGCTCTGGTTTTATTTATAGACATCGCGGCACGAAAAACCCGAGACGGCGAGGAGCTGGTTTGTCATCACGTGATTGTGTTGCACGGCTCTCCTCTGTCAAGCTGCCTCCACTCATTATAAACAGTGTTACATTCAAAGCATATTGCTGGTTTTAAATGAAAACGACTGTGCGGTGCTCCATTCATTGGACGTATTTCAGGCAGGAAAAGATAAGGTCAAAGGTCAAACACCAGAAGGATGCTCAACTATGATGCTCTGTGATGAAGAGGTATGTGGGGAAGACTTGTGTCTCATTAATAGAGTCTAAAAGATGTTGAGGTTGCACACGGGTAAGAGGAGTCACCCATCAAACTGGAGGCGACAGCAGATTATACCAATGTTTCCAGATGACAGGAGACACAGAGGTGTGACACAGTTTTACCTATAACGTCACACGTTCCTACTTATATCTCGCCTGTGATGTTATTTATAGCATTTTTCATTGCAAAGTGTCGTAATGTCTCCTGGCTGAGAGGTGTTTTGCGAAAGCAGGCGTGTTTTCAGGTGCCGGCCTCAGAACTGGTTTCAGGTCGCCTCTCCTGATGCGCCTCGAGGTGAGAGAACAGACAAAGAGTCCTTTGATTGATCTTTAAACTCACACATTTTTGTTAACAAATTATTTGAAGTCTAAGAGTCTGCTGCTTCGTATTTGCTGCTGAAATGTATGAAAGATGATGCTGGCGGCGTCCGTTTCTGTCACGGTTCTTCGAGCTGCGCTCTTGGCTCGTCGGATTCCGAGCGAGAACCAACATTCTAAATCGGTGAGATGAAGTTCACCTAAACTCGTCCCGTTTATCTCCCATGAACTCCGCGGTGTTCGGGTTTAAGTGCATTGCGTCATTATCGCGGGCTCACAAAACAGTTCCTGTTGCAAACAGAAGCCGACTGAAAACTCCTCAAAGTGCGCTCAGTGGAAGAGGCTCAACCTGGGGAGTCATAGCAACAGGGAGCTTGACTCTCTCTCCCCCAGTAGAGCTGAAGTAGAGCTGAAGGCAGCGGATGAGAGCGGAGCTGTGTGTGTGTGTGTGTGTGTGTGTGTGTGTGTGTGTGTGTGTGTGTGTGTGTGTGTGTGTGTGTGTGTGTGTGTGTGTGTGTGTGTGTGTGTGTGTGTGTGTGTGTGTGTGTGTTGTAAGAGTATTCTGAAACTGGGCACTTCGCAGATGATGGAAAACAGGCTTCCGGACGCGCATGGATTAAGTTATCAACATTTAATGGCAGGAATTGTAAAACAAACAGTCAACGCGCTCTCCCTCGTGTCCAGGCTGCCGGCTCCCGGCACCTTCCGTGAGCACAACCTTCCCTTCGGGGCTTACCTGAGAAAAGAGACCGGTCTCTCTGAGACGCGGAGTTTTCACTCACCGGTCGAAACGTCACTTCCGGTCCCGTCGCTAAAGTATTTTCACAATAAGATTCCCGTCTTGGTTTTGACTGCATTAAAAGTCACCTTCACAATAAAAGTCTCTTGTTATTGTAAGTCACTTCACGGAATTCAACCGGCTTCGTCAATCTATAATACTAACATACAGTCACTCATGCAATACACATTTGCATAGAGTAAACATTACCCCTATGCTTCATAATACATTAATAACAATATCAATATTCTCCTTAATATTGTCTATTATAATATCTTTCTATATGTATTAATTTAAAACATAAGACCTCTGCAGATGTTCTCAAAAAAAACTTACAATTTAACAGTGTGTGTGTGTGTGTGTGCTCAGCAGCGTTTTGTAGTTTTATGTCCCTTATTTATTTATTTTATTATCCAGATAAAATAAATAAATAAGGGACATTAAACTACCATTACACCTGCACAACGGTAGTTTTATATTATCTGGATGATAAAATAAATAAATAAGGGACATAAAACTACCGTCGTGCAGGTATAATGGGAGTTTAGTTTAATTTAGAGTGTGTTCGGGAACGGAGGTGTGTGCGTGTGTGTGTGTGTGTGTGTGTGTGTGTGTGCTCAGCAGTGATCCTACGTGCTGAGCTAATTACTGGAGGTAATTTAACTAAACCTTTAGCCGCTCTGCCTGGCCGGTCCAGATAACTCTCCGGAGGGGGGGGGGGGGGGGGGGGGTGCAGGGGGGTTGAGCGGAGGGCCTCAGCGGTATAAAACAAAGACGTCTTCCGGTGGAACGTCATTAACACGCAGCCTCTGAAGAAGACCGCGGGAAAAGACGTTTGGGGAACATCTAAGGCCGAACTCATTTTAATCCACACACTCAAAGAGTAGAGGGTGGATAATTGAATTTTTCAAGGTGTCTTCGTCGTCCGAATCCCCGCCTCCGTCCGAATCCCCGCCTCCAGCCACCCAGAATCTCCCGCTCAAGACAGAATTAAATGGATGTGTGTGTTGCAGGAGATAATTTTTTTTTTTTTTGGGGGGGGTTTTTTTTAGGGCACACCGTTTTTGTCTGAAACGGGAAGCGAAGCTTCTAGGAATGAGGTTGAAGACTGGAGACAATAGTCCCAATGTCACAGCCCACATCGGTCTCTTGACGGCAAAGTCAATCTTCCTCTTCCGAATGCGACTCTATTCCCTTTTCCGGTTGGAATACGAGACGCGGTGTTGGAAAAGGAAGAGGCGAGCACGTAAACGAGCGAGACCCTCGGAGCGCCCTGCAGCTGCGGTGCAAATCGGACTTGGCGGCCGAGCCCGACAACAGCCCTTAGCTGTGGAAATAAAAGCTGCCAGTCTTTTTTGTTTTTTATTCGTTTTATTTCCTTTTTTTCTAAACACAAAGACTACAGATGTGTTCAGGTTATCACGGACAGCCCTCATCGCTCCCATTTGTAAACGCTGGATGAGAAATACATTTTGCCCCGAGGCAAAAACAGGCCCGCCGACCCTTGGAGCAAACCAAGCCCGCTCGAGTCGCTTCTGGCAAGGCCAAAATAATCGTTTCATCCTTCTTCGCACAAAGAGATGGAGGGAGACGGAATTAGCCGAGTGTGATATACTCTAATAGTTGGCGTTAGTTTTATTCACATTCCTCAGCCGTCCATGTAAGCCGCGCATAATGAAGTTATTGCACCATGATTTTCACAAATGGAAAGAAATTATCCTTTTACTGAGTGTCTTTTTCTCGTTATTGTGTCATCACTCACTTATCACACCAAGCTGTGAGGGACGTTAACGTCTTATCGGCCCGAAGAAGACAGCGGTGGCTTTTGCTGTCGTCAAATGGAATCTTGACAATTTGAATATAAAACAAAATATGTTTTGTGGCTGTAGCGGGTCGAGAGAGATAAATAGTCGGTTAAGTTAAATACTATAAAAACTAAAAATGTTCCATACGATTTACGGAGATACTTTTTTTTCCATCGGTAGCCTTTCAATGTGACAGCAGCCCATCAATCACAGGGAGCCCACCCTAAAACATGCCCTGCTTTACGGTCTATTTGACTCTAAATGGACCATCGTTTACGAGATGAACTTCATGCTGCACTGAAGAAGACTTGAAACGAGATGTTTACAATGTTTACTGAGGGAATACATCAAGAGAAGTGACCAGGGGAGTCGCCCCCTGCTGGTCAGTCGAGGGACTACACGTTTTAAAACACTCACTCGTTGGCTTCCCTCTTCCGAACCTGGAGGTTTCCGTTTGGTCAGCTGAAACATCTTTGAAGTGTAGTATATCGTGATGCCAAATATGTAGTATCTTCTCGTCGACCGTGGAAGATTGAAGAAATGATGATGAAGAAGGAAAGTTCGAGCGACTCAGCACTTGATAGGAATACAAAGTTTATTCTACAAGATACAGGTCAACAACAGACGCCTAGAACGACTGGAGACTTTCAGGAGCCGGATTGCGAAAGTCCGAAGATGTGAGATTCTGCTACAAGTTATATAGGGAGAAGGAAGGGCCGTTTAAGGTCACAATCTATAGGCCGGGCACGTCAGTTGGGGCTAAAAGTGTGCTTCTGACCCCCACCCTACATGGTCATCTTCTGCACCAAGGCCTTCACCCCAGTGGGCTTCTATTCTCAGAGCTTCCCTCGACCTACAGCATTGATACTTGACACCTTTGTACTGAGAAATACACCACAGAAGTTATAATCTCTCTTTCGCTGCATCGATGATGATGATGATGATGATGATGAACAGGAATGGCGGATACAAACCGTGTCTCGCTGTCGGAAGTTGTTTCATCTCTTCTTTTTTTTTTTTTTACTTTTCCATAAAAACGAATCTGTATGGCGCTTCACACACACCTGATTTGAGGAGAGCGCCCCTTGGGATTTGTTCCATCAGCTCAAACCCCATTGCGTCACTCTGCCGTCGATGGCGTCGATCATCACACGACAGATCGTACCTTTCGAAAGGTTGTAAACATCTTTGTGTCACACTGCCGAGAACCTTGAGTTCATTCAAGCGGCTCCTGTAGGACACGGATCGAATCCAGATGAGATTTAAGAGATGTGCGGCATTCACGAAGGTCACAGTCAAATTATTTCCGTACCTTCCCGCTGTTTAATTGAGCAGAACGGTAAGATGATTTGTAGTAATTGGTTCCAGTGTTTCTCATAGAAACTGTCCCCCACCACTCTGGAGCAACCTGTCACGGCTGTTATCATCATTATTTATGTTTCTTACTTCTCTCAGGAGATAAATACATCGGCGTGCAACGGCCGGTTGCCAGAGGCTGCCAATCTTCTCGGTAATGGTCTCGTTTGTTTACGCCAATTAATATTACATTTTTATTCTTTTAGAATTGATGTTGACGTTTTAAGTAACATGTGCGAGGAAGCAAAGAAAGAAGAAGGGAGTGGAAGTAAATATTTCTGAATGTCTTTAACGGAAAACATCAGATGGGTTTTGTAAAGTAGTTCTGAAACTGGGCACTTCGCAGATGATGGAAAACAGGCTTCCGGACGCGAGTGAATTAAGTTATCAATATTTAATGGCAGGAAGTGTAAAACAAACATTCAAGGCGCTCTTCCTCGGCTCCCGGCTCCTCTGCCCGGGGATACCTGTAGAAGAGACCCGATTTCTCTAATCCACGGAGTTTTAGACTCAATGTCACCGGCCCCGGTCGAAACGTCACTTCCGGTCAAGTCGCTAAACAAGTATTTTCACAATAAGTGTCCCGTCTTGTTATCGTCCTCATTAAAGTCACTTTCACAATAAAAGTCCCTTGTTATTGTAAGTCACTCGACGGAATTCAACCGGCCTCGTCAATCTATAATACTAACATACAGTCACTCTCATGCAATATACATCAATTCTTGCCATTTACATTTGCATAGAGTAAACATTACCCCTATGCTTCATAATACATTAATAACAATATCAATATTCTCCCTAATATTTTCTATTATAATATCTTTCCATATGTATTAATTTAAAACATAAGACGTCTGCAGATGTTATCAAAATAAACGATTACAACTTAACAGTTTCTTTGACGAGGTGTTTCCAAGACGTCCGAGTCTTCATGTCATGTGCTGTTCACTTTCAGGCCCTTTGGGACCAACATGTCCTCATTTTGGCCTCTTAAAATAAACCTGACATGACATGAGAGCGAGGCGGATAATCCAGGAGGGAGTCGGCGAGAGAGAGGAGGAAACGCAAAGCGGTGACCCTCGTCTTTGTTTGCTCACATTAATCACGCTCGTTCCTCAAAGCCAAAGCACCGTGTCAGCAAGTCGGAGGTGGAGGTGCTCTGCTTCACCCTGGTACCCACACACGCGTCTGGGTATTTGGTATTTTCCGTTGCTTGTTGGATGCTGCCGCTGGTTCTAACTGCATCTCCATCGGCAGGCGAGCCCATCAGTCTGCATCTGAACTATTCCCCCCGTCAATTTTCTGTAAATGTTTTTATTGCGGAGGGGGGAGGCGGGGCTTTAATGCTGCATGTGTGCGAGTGCAAGATCAACACAACTAGGAGAATTGCTGCACGCTCAGAGGCGTGCGTGCAAACGCAACCTCCCTCATAACCCTCTGCATCCAGATGCATTCACGTACACCCCGGCACATTCGCTCCAACAGCCAATCGACTCGTGACTCCGTCACCTCGAGCTCATCACTCTACATCCAGACTGTCTGCTGTCCTGGCTCCTGATTGGTGGAACGAGCTCCCCACTGACATCAGGACAGCAGGAAGTCTCTACATCTCCACCGGAGACTAAAAACACATCTGTTACGACTACACTACCGTTCAAAAGTTTGGGGTCACTTAGAAATGTCTTTATTTTTCAATAAAGATAAAATTAATCAAAAATACCCACTATACATTGTTAATGTGGTCAATGACTATTCTAGGTGGAAACGTCTGGTTTCTAATGAAATATCTCCAGAGGTGTATAGAGGCCCATTTCCATCAACGATCACTCCAGTGTTCTAATGGTACATTGTGTTTGCTAATCGCCTTAGAAGACTAATGTCTGATTAGAAAACCCTTGTGCAATTATGTTAGCACAGCTGAAAACAGTTATGCTGGTGATATAAGCTATACAACTGGCCTTCCTTTGAGCTTGAAGTTTGAAGAACAAAATTAATACTTCAAATATTAATCATTATTTCTAACCTTGTCAATGTCTTGACTATATTTTCTATTCAATTTTCAATTAATTTGATGAATAAAAGTGAGTTTTCATGGAAGAGACGAAATTGTCTGGATGACCCCAAACTTTTGAACGGTAGTGTATATCTGGATTAAAACACAAATTAGCACTTCAGTGGCTCTTAAATGGCTTCTATTATGGTATTACTCATGTTATTACTCATGTTATTACTTATGGTATTACTCATGTTATTACTTATGGTATTACTCATGTTATTACTTATGGTACTTTTGTAGCTCGACTATCTTGAAGAAATGTTACTTTCTGTATTCTTGTTGTTCTGAGTTTGTACTCTAGGTTGATGCACTTATTGTAAGTGGCTTTGGATAAAAGCGTCTGCTAAATGACATTAAAATGACATGTAATGTAATGTAATGACATGTCGTGAGCTCTCAGCTGCGTCGCTTTACACACATTCACACACGCAGCCGTATTGAACTCGCGCTACACATCGTGAGCCCCTTCCAGAGCTGACATTTGTAATGTTGCCGGCTTCATTATCTGTTCATGTAATTGGCCTTTTGGGGTTACAAACATGTATTCTTTACATCATTCTCAACTTTTTGCGAAAAATGACATTTCCAGCAGAACGCGTCGCCCCTTTACAAGTCTAACCGTCCCGGATAAATGCTCTCACCCATTTAGTCTGTTATCGAAGTAATATAACATTTGGCTCACTGTTGTATTAGTCTGACAACGTCCGAGCTGACTTGGAAATGATAAGACGTGAGACCGTTTCCCTCAGTATATTCTTAAGTGTAAAGCTTTATGCTGGGTGTCAAACAGATCATCATTGGGCTTTCCTTAGTTTCTTAGGCCTGAAATATTCTGCTTTGATTAATATTTGTTTGCGTCCATCATTTCAAAAGCATCATTTTCCCTGCAGTCAAATAAAAGGTTGCCCTCCCCGGCTGCACACAACTGGGAGGCTAACGGGGGCAAACCAATGGCTTCATCATTTCAAATGATATCACCACAATTACAAACAAATCTTTTTTTCTTCTTTTTTACAGACATCAAAAACCTAAAAAAAATGCTTAGTGTATGTATATATATATATATATATACTAAGCATTTTATATATTTTTTTTAAAATATATATATATATATTTTACATATATATGTATATATACATTTGTATATATACACATATGTATATATGTATATATGTGTATATATATACATATATGTGTATATGTATATAAAAATATATATGTATATATATATACATATGTGTATATATATATATATATATAAAGATTTCCGTGCAGCCTTTTAGTTTAAGTATACATTTATTTATGTGTTTCTTCTTTGTTACTGCAATTTCCAGGTACCCATGACACCCCTCTCTGCGCAGACACACGTACATCTGAGAACCATAACTCCAGCCTTAGAAGGCATGGCTGAACATTTCCATAACACAGGAAAATGTGTCCGACCAAGTGAGATAGCAGTCATGGCTTTTACAGGAAACTCATTTGTGGGCGCATTTCCCGAGTGAAGAGCACATGGGGAAAGGCTTTGAACCACCAACGCACCGTCACTGCAAATAACAGAGGAGGAAATGCCCTTCTCCGTCAGATCGCAGCTAAACACAGAGGAACCATATGGGTGCTATAAGCTCCTATCTGCAGCAGCATGAACAAATACAGAATCCCCCTCTGGTACAACATCATCTTCACTGAATACACACACACACACACACACACACACACATAGAGGCTTCTGCTTCCCAAGCTACCTGTGTGACAGCCTGTGTCTCCTGCTGCTGTGAAAGGAAAGCCTCAGAGAGATGGAGCACAGAATAATTGTGTAAAATGGGTCAGAGCCTGAATATCATTACTGCCCCGCTGCCAATGTGTACATTTACACTGTGTGTGCGTGTGTGTGTGGGTGTGTGTGTGTGTGTGCGTGTGTGTGTCAGGAGTGTGTGTGTGTGTGTGTGTGTGTGTCAGGAGTGTGTGTGTGTGTGTGTGTCAGGAGTGTGTGTGTGTGTGTGAGTGTGTGTGTGTGTGTGTGTGTCAGGAGTGTGTGTCTGTGTGTGTGTGTCAGGAGTGTGTCTGTGTGTGTGTCAGGAGTGTGTGTGTGTGTCAGGAGTGTGTGTGTGTGTGTGTGTCAGGAGTGTGTGTCTGTGTGTGTGTGTGTGTCAGGTGTGTGTGTGTCAGGAGTGTGTGTGTGTGTCAGGAGTGTGTGTGTGTGTGTGTGTGTCAGGAGTGTGTGTGTGTGTGTGTCAGGAGTGTGTGTGTGTGTGTGTGTGTGTCAGGAGTGTGTGTGTGTGTCAGGAGTGTGTGTGTGTGTGTGTCAGGAGTGTGTGTGTGTGTGTGTGTGTGTGTGTCAGGAGTGTGTGTGTGTCAGGAGTGTGTGTGTGTCAGGAGTGTGTGTGTGTGTGTCAGGAGTGTGTGTGTGTGTGTCAGGAGTGTGTGTGTGTGTGTGTGTGTGTGTGTCAGTGTGTGTGTGTGTGTGTGTCAGGAGTGTGTGTGTGTGTCAGTGTGTGTGTGTGTGTGTGTGTGTCAGGAGTGTGTGTGTGTGTGTGTGTGTGTGTGTGTGTGTGTGTGTGTGTGTGTGTGTGTGTGTGTGTGTGTGTGTGTGTGTGTGTGTGTGTGTGTGTGTGTGTGTGTGTGTGTGTGTGTGTGTGTGTGTGTGTGTGTGTGTCAGTGTGTGTGTGTGTGTGTGTGTGTGTGTGTGTGTGTGTGTGTGTGTGTGTGTGTGTGTGTAACCATGCTGTGGCCCAGTTTCCTGTCCGGCTCAGTAAATGACGAAGACAGAGAAAACAGAAAGTATTCTCCATAAGAAAGGGGGAAAGGCATGAATATTGCACGAGGGCTAGCGGCAGCTGATCCGCCCGGTGTTCACAGGCGGGGAACTCATCCCCACATGACGAGTTACAGACGTACGGCGGGGCGTTGAGTCAGGAGGGCGCCGCCGCCACGAAGCTCCGCTCCCCGGGCCGCCACTCGACATCCAGCCGCGGATCGGCGTGAATCTGTGCACGGCGCTCGACTTTGGGAGGGGGGGAGGGATCCAATCTGTGCATGGAAAGTTATTTCATTCTGCGGTCGCCGAAACAAACGAGACCGGCGACGGCAAAGCCTCCGTTAGCCGGGGTCTTTGAAAGCATCGTTCCCCGGGATTTACGAGGTTTGCGATGTGTAATTTTTTTTCCTTTCTCCGCAGTCCGTCCCGAAGCCCATCGCCCTGGAGCCGTGCTTCGGCAACAAAGCCGCCGTGCTGTCCATCTTCGTGCGGTTACCCAGAGGCACCGGCGGCATCCCTCCCCCAGGACAGTCCGGTGAGTCCAATCCGCTGAAACCCGACGCCTGCTTTCCTTCCTCGCGCCGTCCGCCTTCGTGCGATTGCCGCTCACCTTTTTCCACCGCCTCTCCCTGAGCCGCGTTCCTTCCTCCCGTCTCACGGCGCTCTGTTGTGCTCTCGCACTTTCACTCCCCTTCGTATGACCCTCCTCCCGTCAGATCGCCACGCCACGCCCCCATAAGGGGATTAAAGTGAGTTCACTGAGCTGCAGAGGACTTCTGTCCACACGAGAGATTTCAGGTTGTTTGGGGGAAAAGTTCTGACTGAGCACACGCGGAAACACCCGAACCGCAGCCAAGAAAAACTTTTGTTATTCCTCCTGAACAACAACAACAACAACAACAACATAATGTGTTACCCAGTGCCGCCCCTCCCATAGCGCGTATGACGCGCTGGGCGTAGGGCACCAAGTCCTGAGGGGGCAACAAAAAATAGGCAAAACAAAAAAATCATCATAGTTACAACTAGAATGGGCACTCAGTAGAGCGCATACCTTCACATATCACAAGATTGGGCATTGAATTATGAACATTTTGGCATTAGTTGAATGCCAATTGGATAAAAATTGACCGCGCTATGGTGAAAAGAAGATCTTGACCTTTTCATGACCTTGACCTTTGACCCGATCAATCCCAAAATCTAATCAAATGGTCCCCGGATAATAACCAATCATCCCACCAAATTTCATGCGATTCGGTTTAATACTTTTTGAGTTATGCGAGTAACACGCATACAAATAAATAAATACACGGCGATCAAAACATAACCTTCCGCATTTTCAATGCGAAGGTAATAATTATAATGCAGATATTATTTCAATATAGCAATATTAGGCACCTTTTAGGCATGTATATCACAAAACAGGCAGAACAAGAGATATATTTAATTGCTCAAAAAAAGTTACGATGGTGCCCCCCCCCTGCTCTCCGTGGGTGCCCTTTCCTATCTCGGGGGGGGGGGGGGGGGGACATGTCAAAACTACTACCTCTTCGTGCTCTTTTGATAACCTTCAAATTCTTTCTCGTCGCTCGCCAGATGTAACGCAGCCGAACACGAAGTTTATCTGTTCTCAGACAAACGACTATAAATATAAATCAAAGCGCCGCTTATAAGCTTTGCCAGGTAAACAGTCGCGGCCGTGGCCTTAGCACCCTCTCAATCAAGTGACTACGGAAACGTAAATACATATACACAGCTGCGTGACACCATCATTAACGACAACGGATCCCAGCGCGACTCGGCGATGACAGGAAGTGGGCTCGGCGCTCGCCGCCTGTACTCGTGAGCGGAGGCGTTGTCGTTGTTGGTGACAATGTGAGAGAAGCTGAGGAGTATCATTTAAAGAGGCCGAGGCATTAACCCGCAGAGATCTAGCCGGCGTGGTCGCGGCCGCTCTGTGAACCGGCGGCCCGCTGGGTACCGGACCTCTTCGGCTATTTGATTAACTGCGTTTATGAGATTTGCAACATTAAAATCTGAATTCAATCAAAGTGGATCCTCCATCAAGATGTCCTCACACCTTTGTTGTGGAGAATGCTGCAGGATGACGGATGTGTATAGACCAACCTGGAAGTATCGCACTGGATCCCGCTGCAACACAGGTGTCAAACACGAGGCCCGCGGGCCAAATCCGGCCCACCGTGTCATTTCATGTGGCCCCTGACGGCTTGAAAGACATGTGATCCCCTTTTCTTGAAGAAATTAAAGAAAAAATTCCCATGCTTTTATTTTGAAGGTTTCAAATTAAATGGATTTGTGTTGTAATATAAGAGAGATTTTCTTATGTGCAATATTTCGACACTCAAATAAACAATAATCAAATGCAAAGAGAGTTATTTATAAAGTGTTTCCGGCCCTTTAAGAGGCGGCCGTGACGTTGATGTGGCCCACGGTGAAAATGAGTTTGACGCCCCTGCTCTACAAGAGTAAAAAGTGGATTATTGCTGCATATAATCAAACACAAGTTTATGCATTTTATTCAGCGAAATAATAACACATAAACACCACTTTGGATGTAATGGATGCATTTAATCGAAGGTAAAAGCTAACTTTGGCGAGTAAGCTAGAAGAACCCTGCACCGCGGTCTCATGAGCGTGAGTATCCACCACGAGGCGGTGAAGGCGGTGTATTTACTGGCGTAGAACACATGTTTAAGCTCGTGTTAACCGCTTACCTTCAGGCATGGACCCCAAAAAACACGCCGACGTTGACGAGAGAGAATCGGAGGGAAGAAACCACGTACACATTTTTGGGTGTTACGAGTCCTTATTACCTTCGCATTGAAAATGCGGAAGGTTATGTTTTGATCGCAGTGTATTTATTTATTTATTTGTATGCGTGTTACTCGCATAACTCAAAAAGTATTAAACCGAATCGCATGAAATTTGGTGGGATGATTGGTTTTTATCCTGGGACCATTTGATTAGATTTTGGGATTGATCGGGTCAAAGGTCAAGGTCAAGGTCATGAAAAGGTCAAAATCTTCTTTTTTTCCCGCGGTCAATTTCTATCCAATTGGCATGCAACTAATGCCAACATTTTCATAATTCAATGCCCAATCTTGTGATATGCGAAGGTATGCGCTCTACCGAGTGCCTGTTCTAGTTACAACTCACATCATGCACATTCCTGAAAGAAAGTTCCTTAAAATCAAATCGCCTTCAACTAGCTGGGCTCTGGATAATGGAGCTACCGTATAGTCTGCTGCACTAATGAAAACCTGGAGGCTGCGTGGCGCTCACACACGGGGGTCGTGGAGGTCACGGGGGGCCTGAACTCTCAATTCTTTTCCCACCTGATCAATTCATCTGTTTATATAGGAGGGACGTGGTCTCACATATAATATCTAAGAATACATATTTGCAGCTTCTGTCAGCGTCTACACTGCATATTGCATTAATTCCACAGAGTGAGTCTCTTCCAGTGCAGACGGAGCGACCTTTTTATTCGTCTTTCCCTTTTTCCAGACAGTGAAATCCTCCCGCTTAAAGCGAGTGAGGAAAAAAGAATAACACCGGCGATCCTCCGCGGCAGAAGAGAAGAATCGGGATTACGGAATACGTGTCGGGGGACGCCGACAAAATCGTAAATCGGAGGCCGCCAATCACGTCGGCCGTGCTCTCGTCTGTTTACCGTCGTTATTTCACGGTTGCAGCATTGATGCGACGAGGATGTCTCGACGCTCTCTCCCCCCCCCCCCCCCTCTTTCTCGCCTTTCCCTCATTCTGTCCCCTCGGTCCTTGGTGGTGAAATGAAGGCCGCCGCCCTCGTCGTCATCCTTCTCCCTCGGTGTGTCGTCGTCTTTCTGCAGCTTCCCTCTCGTTCCCTTCACCCCCCCCCCCCCCCCCCGCGCTCTCATCTTTCACTCCCACCTTTACGAAAGCGCTGAGAGACGGGCACATTTCCTCTTTTCATCCTCTGCTCCGTGTCACTCGCTCTCTTTACATTTCCCGTCCGTCCTCCATCCGTTTCCCTCGCGTTTCTTCCCGAGGCGGTCCGATAGGACCCGGAGACGAGCGCTCCGCTTGCCTTTTTCTAGACCGACCAGACGTCCTCTTTTCCCCAGACACGTCCTCTTTTTGAGACCTAAAAAATGCGTTCGGCACGGATTCCAAAAAACGTCCGGGATTTTGCTTCGTCGGATATTTGTGTTTCTCTGGGTCTTTCACAAACTAGTATTTACCCCTTACAAGTTTTGGAAATGGTATCTCCCTTACGTTCCACCTTCTTGCGCGAGCTCCGACTGTAGAGAGAGCAGTCATTGGTCGACCGGTCTCAGGGTTGCCAGATACACGAAAATTATCCTCCTTTTAGGCGTGTATATCACAAAACAGGTGAGAGACGAAGTGTCCTCTTTTTCACCAACTCAAATCTGGTCACCCTACTTTTTCTCACCCGTTGTCTTTTCTTCCTCTCCGTCTTCTTTAAGGACTCCAACAGGAACGCAACTTGATTTCTTTTCTCCCCCGCTCTGTGTTTTATCGCCTCTGTCCTTCCCACAGTCCCCAGACCGTCGGCGTGCCCCAGGCCCTTATTAATTACCACACAGTCCTTTTGTCACGACAAAAGTGCCTCCCCCCGCGCTATAACGCTTTTAACTCGCTTCCCATCTGGCCGCCTTCGTTTCGTATCCTCCGGCTGCCGCGACCTCGCGAGCACATCCGTTTACACTTGAGCTTCTGCCAAAATGTCCGCCCTCCTGGTTTTTTCCCCCCCCAAAAACGGCGAGAGGATTTTGCAGCCTGTGATTTGTATCCGGTCCCCGCGTCGAGTGCTCAGAGCGAGACAACGAGCTCACGGCTGCGGCCCGTTTCACCAGAAGACCGTCTGCGGATTTCCCCGCCGCAGCTTCTCCCTCCCCGGGGATTTCTTTTTCGCCGTTGGCCACGTGTGTTTGATCAAGGGAAATGCATCCGTCATTGCAGATGAACGGAGTTTATTGGAATTTCATGGCTCAGGGAGCAATAATACACGTTAATGAAGTGTGGTATAACGAAATGATTGGTTGCACGTGTGTGTCTGTGTGTGTTCGTAGTGTGTTTATGCTGGGCTATCGACAAAATTAAGCAAATACGAAGACAGACATTTCAAATAATTAGTTTGTGCCGTTGATGGACGTTATTGGACCACAATGCCTTGCAAAAAAGGGAAGTGGAGGAGGTGCGATGCAAGTTTATTTGTACCGCGAACACAAATGGACGACGTAAAAACACCCCCGTACGTCGTGAGTCTGACTTTATCTAAACCTTTTAGTGTTTTAATGGCTGGCAGAAACTCTGTAGCTCTTCATCTGATCTTCAATGAGGTCATGACGACCGAGTCCGGCTGTAATTTCAGTGAAGCAGAGAAATGGATCAATCAAAGACACTCGCTTCACAGGAAGGTCTGAGTTTGAGTTTAGTTTATTTAGTTGAGTTGAGTTTATTTAGTTGAGTTATGTTTAGTTTTTTTCGATCAGCAAAATATACAACAATCAGAATTCAACAAAAGAAGAAAGTGGCTGACCGAAAGGGTCGAGGCTGAAGCTGTCGAGCTTATAAGTGCCCTAACCTATGATTTCTCAAAAAAACTTATTTCACAGAACCATATATATATATATATACATATATATATATATATACATATACATACACACATACATACATGTATATGTGTGTGTTTGATTGCTTCTAACGTCCCATGTGGTCGTCCTTCAAGGAAAACAAAAATATTCTGAGCATAAAGAGAATGTTTTGTTTGTTATTTTATTATGATTCATTATATTTTGGTACATTCATTTCTTGGCTCCCGATTGCACAGAATTATTATAACAATGAGTATCTCAGTAACTACGGTTTGCTCTTATCCAGACACATGTGTGCATGACGATCGTCCCCTCATTGTGTTATTTCCTCGTGCCGTGCAGGTCTGGCGGTGGCCAGCGCGCTGGTGGACGTGTCCCAGCAGATGTGTTCGGGCTACAAGGAGAAGTTCGGAGGCCTGAGGAACCGCAAGCAGCAGCCGGCCGCACAGCCGTCCACCTGCATCTGACCGCGCCCACCCGGCCTCCTCCGACGCCCCCCCGCCGCCACCCGCCGCTCTCCCATCAGCCCCCCCCCCCCCCGCCGCTTTGGCCCCCTCCCGCCCAGCTCCGCTACTGCAGGGAGAGGTGCATGCTGGGGGGGGGGGGGGGGGGGGGGTGTAGCAGGACTGGAAGATTTTGCAGGCGAGGGTGCCGAGTCGTTCGGCGGGCTGGCGCCTCCGTGGGGCTTCCCCTCCCCCTCCTCCGACGAGGAACTCTGGGTCCCCCGCGAAACCGAACGACTGGAACTGGACGACACAAAGAGGGAGGAGGGGACCGAGCGGGCGCCGACTTCACCCCTTGCCCCTCGAAAAGAAAAAGAAAAAAACATTTTACATTTGTCGACACCGCCTCGTTGGAGTCGAGGCGGCCGCGGCTCGCTGCTACAAGAGAAGCCTCGTCTCGTAGGGTTTTTCTAAAAGAGACTTTGCAACCTTCGTTTTACTTAACTTATTGTCTGGGGGAGGGGGGGGGGGGGTTGTTGTTGTTGTTGTGTTTTTTTTGGTATTGTTTTACTTTGAAGGCAAGAACAAAATTGGACACGTTTAGCTGCACACGCACACACACACACACAAAACACACACTTCCAAAAAGCAACTTTCCAGGCCCTTGTACCCACTAGCTGCCCGTTGTCGCCCGCCGTCAGCTCGGCCCTGAGGGCCTCCGTCACCGGGCCGGACGGCGTGTTCAGTCCTCCGTTAACGAGGCTCTCCCGCAGGAGGCCGGCCGAGCGGCCGACGCCCGCCTGAAGGATCCGTGACGCTTCTCATCGGCCTCCGTGGCTCCGCCCCCCATCCCTTCTTCTTTGTCTCTCTCCTTCTGCGGGACCATCTGGCCCGCGGTCACCTCCCCAGCCTCCGGCGGCGCGGGTACCAAACAAGACCAAAGCGACACCTCGCCCCACGCCGGCTGGCCGGCCGGCGCCGATTGAAACCGTTCCAGCTCATTTACACCTCGAGTCCAAACGGGGGGCCGGCGGCTGAACACACACAGGTGCGCTGGCATCGGCTCCCACAACCCCCCCCCCCCTCATGTTTAACGATCGGCCCTTTTGGCAGCGACGCAGAAAAAACCCCGGCTTCCTATCGATCGCCCGATTGACTGAAGTGATTAGGCCGATCTGCGCGACGGGCGCCGGGGCGACAGTTCGCCGTCCTGTGTGACCGGCGCCCAAATCCATCGCCTCTAATTGCTGCTCCCAGGGTTTCCGAGCGCAACGCTCGCCAGAAAATCCCATCGCCGTCCGCCCGCCGTTCGACGCCGATCGCTCCGCGTCCCCGAGCGATCTACAGCCGCCCCAATTAGCCGCGGTGACGCTTCACGCCGATACGGCGGCGCTCTTTTTTTTCTTCCGACGCCGGCGTGTTAAACTGAACCCGCTCTGGACATGAAGCGCGTGCAGAAAAGCGAGGAGCCCATGACGCACGCCTTTTCAATCGGCCGCATCTCTTGGAAGATGTCGAGAACGGATTTGAAAGAAGAAAAGAGACGAGCGTCGATCGCTTTTATCTTCAAATTGCCTCTCAAAATGATCCTGTCGCTCGGCGTACTCTGTACGTTGCTCTCAGACGGCCCTTTTTCTATTTCCCCCGTTCCTTTTCGGAGCTGCTCGACCGGCGCTTTTAACAGTCCTGATCTGAAATCGCTGGTCCATTTTTAAAGAAACACTACTTCTGGGGGTAAATGAGGGAAAACACAGTGGAAAAACAGGAGGGAAAAATGAGAAACTCGAGCTGCTATGGCGAAAGCGTTTGGTAAAAGTCGTCGCTGCAAAATCTACGTTTCACAGTAAAACATCTGCAGGTCTTTGACTGAAGGCGGTGGGCACCCACCGATGTAGAAAACATGTTTGCCTCCCAAAGTTATTAGCTTTCCCTCGCCGAGGTCCAGGAATAGAACTGTTTGACAACTCGCCTTCTGCCCTCAAGAATGCGTCATATTTCAGTTCCAGGCTTCAGCGGGAAAAGGTCAGAGCAGAAAGCATTAAGGAAGTCGACATTCTGTAATTGTAGAGAGCTGGACGTGCTCACGAGTCCAGTCGGCAACCCCGGCGAGGAGTCAGCCCTTCACTTCCAGTCTTCATCATCAGGGTCGTGGTTTTGCTCATTCCTCAGCCCTCGTTTAGCCGCGAGGCGTTCAGGGAACGTTCCGGGACGCGCGAGACCGCGTGGCGCAAGCAGGGCAGGGACATACTGGAACAGAAGTGGTTCCACTTTTAACCCTCCTCTTACCTTTGGGGTCAATTTGACCCCATTTAATGTTTAACGTCTCTAAAAACATGATTGACATTTTTTTTTTTTGCTTCATATTTCATGACTTTTCCTAATTTATTGGGAACAACTGGGAAAACCTCAAATTCACATGATATGTTTTCAATGTCCTGTACACAACTTATACATTTGTAAATTTGACCCCAGGTGTAAAACATATAAGAAATATCAACTTTTTTATTTAGAGAAAGGGCTATTTAGGTAGTCAACAAACAAACAAACATAAAGTGACACTTAAACTTGGGAAACAATATTCACTTTAATACTTTTCTGGAGGTTTTAATTGCTGTGGTAAAATTGACCCCGAGGGTAAAATATGTTAGTAAATTTGAAGGTAACAGGAGATTAAAAACACATTTTGGTCAAACTTTTTTTTCCAAATTTTTTTCCAATTTATTTTTCCTTCTCGTTTCAACCTGCTTGGCAAAGTGTGCGCGGTTCAACTCGCGGGACGCCCACATCCAGTAAACACGGCGAGCTGCTTCCGAAGCAAAAGTACTAAATTATTCGGAGTGAGAAAAAGAACGTACCCCGAGAAGCGAGCAAACGTGACCTGCGAGGTCACGTGACTCGACCCGCACGACGGCGCCGTCCTCCGCAGCATCGGCACACCCTGAGGAGCAGACATCTCGGATATAGATATTTTTGTTTTCTCTCCATCTAAACAAACAAAGAACACCTTCAGATGAATAACATCAGGGCATTCAGTGGTTAGGCTATTCAGTGCAACTTTCATTTAGTTTCACGCGATGCAAAAATCTCATTTTAGCAAAGAAGCTCTTCATATAATCGACGGTGAATTAAAATGTACTGGAGTTATAATCTCACAAAGATTGTTTTAGTTTTAGGCCTCTACTTTATTTTTTATTTTTGAATGAATGTAAAATGAAATCTTGCCTGTGCAGCCCAGGTACGTATTTTAACTGTCGTCCCAGCAGCCGGCTGTCGTCTGTCCCTCACACAGGTCAACACAGACAGCACACTGACCCAGGGGTCACGGGGTCACGGGGTCGCGTCATGGAAGCCCGTTTGTCTTGTTCTTGGAGGGCGTGAGGTGCCCAGAGCGGCGCTCGCCACCATCTTTTGTTTATCCGCTTGATGGTTCAGACGAACAGACTCTGAGTCTGACGTCCACCGATCCATCCGTGTTTTCACCTCCGTGGTTTGATTCATTTAACGCAGATTACTTGTTTTATTTATTGGTCCTTTGCGGCCAGTCTCGGTCTCGCCCTCTTTTTCTTTTCTTTATTTTGTAATCACGACTTTGGCAGAATGATGAAAACATTTTCCGACTGTTATTCGTGACGTTTCACCCCCCGGTTCTCCCACACAGGCGTTTTCATTTATTTGTAGCTGATAAGACGGCTTTTTTTCAGACGTGCGGGCATCTACACACACACACACACACACACACACACACACACACACACTGCTTTATTGACATCGCCCTCGCTCTCCTTTTACTTTGGTTACACCTGGTAGGGTGGGACTAAATCAGGCCTCGATGGTTGAGCTGGACATGGCCTAAAAATCGAAATCACGATAAATATAAAGTCCAGCTCGATAGATAGACCCATAAGCGCCCCCCCCCCCCCCCCCCAAACAAACACACACACCTTAATTACAACCAACTTAGCAGAAACATCTTCGTGTCGCAGCCGTTAGAAATGCAAATCGCGGAGCGAGCGGAGCTCTGTTCGCAGTCAGCGCTCCACACACTGCGGGTCGGACTCGTGGAAGCAGAGTCGGCCGCGGCGAGCCGCCGGAAGAACTCCCAACGCGCGACGCTCGTGGTCGCTCTCGGCTCGGATCGGTCCGGGTGATTAGAATTTAATGTAAAATGCACTTTCCCCCCCCCCCCCCCCCGAGCTGCACCGGTCCCATCGCTCCCGACTCGGACCCCGGAGAAACGGAAACTCTTAAGAGCACAATGCGAAACCTCTCGCCCCGTCCCGAGAGAGCAGGCCTCCCGAAGGGTCAATCGTTTGACCCCTCAAAGCCCGGTCCGGTCGGTACACACGAACTGAACTGGCGTTTGCGGTTCTGGACTCGTGGGTTCCTGCAGATTCCCCCCTCGCCACCGTGGGAAGCGGTGAATATCTGAGCGGGCCTGCGGAGGTTTGCAAAGGGAGCCGTGTAGGAACCCCGAGCAGAGTCCGCCTTGCAGCCGCTTCACCCGCGAAACGCTCGTCAGGTTTGTACCTTGAGCGAGAGGAGCGACTCCCTCGGTCGCCCGCTTTCCAAGCCTCGGACTCGATCGGGCGACATCTCTACGGTGGCCTTATTTCGTCTTATTAAAACTCTGTATTAACTGGTAGAAATGTACAGCAAATGCATATTTATAAAAGAGTGATTACTTACTGGAAATCGTCCTCGTGTTCATGAAAGAAGCAGTTTTTTTTCTTCTCAAACACTGGCAGCATTAATATGTCGAATCTAAAATGCTTTAAAACACGAGTTCGAGCGTCGGAATAAGGTCCTCGTAAAAGCGGGCGTCTTTGTATAGTGGCATTACATACACTGAGGAAGTAGTTTGTTAATATGTATAATTTAGCAGTTGCTTTTTTGTGTGTAAATAATGAGAAAGTATTGTGAATGACGTCTGTTGAATGGTTTTAAGAGAAAATCATTGAACGCGAACCTCTCCGGGCTTTTATAAATGTGACGGCAGTACGCGGCATATTTTGTATGTGAGGCGGCAGTTTAAAGACGAACAAGCATTACTAGAAGCTGATGAAACTACATGTACGACTCGAGGATGATAGTAAACTGAACTTGTAATTACTGATGTACATAAAAGAATGACAGAACATTTTTGTCTATGATTAAATGTAAAAATCCACCCGTGGCCTATTTGTCTCGGTGATTCCGGTTTACCCGATTTCAAACGTCTCCTCTGGTGCTTCTTTGAATCCGCGGCCTCGTGACACACCGCTCGTGGGAAGACGTCTTTCAGGTAAGTACACTGAATGTGAGCGAGTTCTCTTTGATGGTGCAACTGGAGAACAACGAGGCAGCAGCAGCTCCTCCAGGCTGCGACATGCGCATCACGATGCGGAACGGCGGATCCAGTTCAGGGACTCTTTCAAAGCCGATGCGTAAATCCACGAGGGGCAGAAGTGGTCCTCCGTAAAACTTCACGGCAATCTGCGTCGTTGAAAAGTTTTAATTTGACTTCAGTTTGGCTTCAAAAGTCTTTTAATTGTTTCCTAATCTGTACGGGTTAATTCTTTTTAACCCTCCTATTACCTTTGGGGGCAATTTGATCCCATTCAATGTTTAACATCTCTAAACAAATTACTAACATCATTTTTCATGACTTTTCCTAATTTATTGGGGACAACTTGGTAAACATAAAATTCACATGATAGGTTTTCAATATCCTGTACACAACTTGTACGCATCGGTGTTCTTTGGGGTCAGTTTGATATAAAAAATATGTACTTAGAAGTAATATAAAGCCATTAAAACACCGAAAAGATATATATATATAATATATGTATATATATATAAACACATATATACATAAATATATACATATATATATATACATAAATATATACGTATATATATAAATATATACACGTATATATATAGATATAAGATATTTTTATTTTTATTTATTTTTTATTTAGATAGTCAACAAATAAACAAACTTGGGAAAAATATGAATTCTAATAATTTTCTGGAGGTTTTAATTGCTGGGGTCAAATTGACCCCACGGGTAAAATATGTTCGTACATTTGAAGGTCACAGAAGGTTAAGGAACATACATTATGACTGATTTTCACGGGAATCTGGTCATTGCATTTCGAGATTGGTTATAGACGCATCGTGACGCAGTGAAAGGTCAAGGGTCGAAACAACATTCATCCTCTGGGGGCCGTGAGTATCTATTATTTGGTGTGGCTTGAGAAGCAGCCGGACTCGTAGAAAAGAGGCAAGGAAGGTAGGCAAGGTAGAAAGGAAGCTAGGAAGTGAGGTAGTAAAAGAAGGAAGGAAGGAAATTAGGCAAGAAAGGTAGGAAAGTAATGAAGGAAAGGAGGCAAGGAAGGTAGGAAAGGAGGAAAGGAAGTTAAGAACAGAAGGAAAGAAAGGAAGGAAAGGAGACAAGGAATGAAGGAAAGGAAGGAAGGAGAGAAGGCAAGGAAGGAGGCAAGGAGCCTGATTCCCCCACTTGATGTTGCAGCAGGTAAAAGTGATCCTAAATGACTTTGTCTACTACTAGGTGGCTTAACCTAGAATGTATATCTTAACAGCAATTAAAATTATAAAATTAACTCGTAACTAAACTTTTTAAATAAATATAGTGAAGGAAAAAATATTTCCCTTTATAAATATTGATGTGAAAAGTCCAGAGTAAAAACACTTCTCTTCCACCGCAGCGAGGGCCTGTCGTCTAAAGGTCAAGAGGTCACCAAAAACAATCGGACGAGTGCGAGAGAAGAGCTTTCGTCAAGCTGATACTTCGACCTGATTTCTGGAGGAAAAGGTCAAGAGGTCACGCTAATCTTTGGAGCTCCTCCTCGTCTTTTTAAATATAAAAGACAGTTTCAGAGTCGCTCTGCTAAGCGGGGGTCACGACCTCTCGCTCTGGATCCAGAGCGCCGTTGTGTTGCGTCACGACGGCTGAAACTAATGTTGAGAATTATTATTTGTAAATACTCTTTTCCCCCCGAGCCTTTTTTTTTCCCCGAGCCTTTATTCTTCTAATAATGTCGTCTATTTGAAGGCCGCTGCTGGATGTGTTGGGAGCCCCGCGGCGAGAGGCCGAGTGTCAGCGAGCGCTCGTGTTCTCACCAGCAATTAGTCATCTCCAGTCAACCCGCAGCGCTCTCTCATTCTTTCTCTCCTTTTCATCTCTCACCTCTCCCTCCCTCCCTCCTTCTCTCCCTCGCTCCTTGTCTCTTTTTGTTTCTCTCTCCTCCTCCCTTCACTCCCGATCTTATTCTTCTCTCTCGTAACTTGCCTTTCTTCTCCCCCCCCCCCCCTCATCTTTCACTTTCTCGCGCTTTGTCTGACACCTTTTTTCTCTTCCTTCCATCCCTCCCTCCCTCTTTCCTCCTGTGTTCTTGGCTCCTTCTTTCTCCTCTCCTCATCTCATACTCACCCCATCTTTCTATTTTTGTTCTTATCACTTCTATCTCTCTCAACTCTCTCATCCTTTCTCTTTCCTCTTCTTTTCCTTACTCTCTCTGTTTCATTTTCTCCTTACACCATTCATCCTTCCTTTCTTCATTCCTACTTTTCCTCTCTGGCTTTTTCACTGGGCACTTTGAACTATTTTAAGTTAACATGTCTCCTTGATTCCTTCCCTCGCCCATGAGGAGGCCAGGAAGAGGAGTTGAGGCAACATGCATTTAACCAAATGAGACATCCCCGCCTCGGAGCCGTCAGTTTAAAGCGACATCAATTAAACGTGACGCACGGCCAGCTGCAGCATCGCGCTGCTGTTTAGGATCAGGTCAGAAGACACAACAGAGTTCACAATAACAACAGATTCACTTTTTATTCAACTCATAATGTCAAGTTTTTTACGTGTGGCATTTATTTATTTAACAAACACACGTTAGGGCCTTGCACTACAGATGTTGGTGTTAAGTGAGTAACAAATTATTTATATATATATTTATATATATATGTATATATATTTATATAATGTTATATATATGTGTATATATATGTATTTATATATGTATTTATTAGGGCTGTCAGCGTTAACGCGTTAATCTATGCGATTAATTTGGTCGCGTTAACACACTAAAATATTTTAACGCAATTAACGCAATTATTATTTATTTGTTAAACTTTTTTTTTTAAACCGCAGCAGTACGGTTTGACACTGTTTCCGTTTTTAAAACAATTATTTCTCCGCGAAAATAAGGAGCAGAAATCAGTTTAACTCGTGGATGAATCAGTCGGGTTTCCTCCTGCTCCTCCTTCCTCCCGTCTCCCCCTCTGAGACACAGAGGAACGGAGGGGCGACGTGTCGGGGGACGCGGCGCGGAAAGAACTCGTCACACGAAACCTTCACCGTGATTGGTCAATCCGTTTGTCTGTCAACTTTCGGGAAAAAAACAACCAATGAACACTCAGTAAATCACAAAGGACCTCCCACCTCACAGGTGAGGCTCTATAGCAGCCTGTCAGTCAGAGAGCAGAGAACACAGCAACAGGACAACTGAGCCTCATTTCAGAGCTGAGATTGTTCTGGAATGTTTGATGTAGAACACGTGGGGGTGTGTCACATGCAAAAGACTTTAAACGGTGAATTTAATTTATTTTGTAAAATGTATAAAATGCCCCCAGCCTCCAGAGGGTCAACGTGACATATGTGAATGTCAGTCAGTTCCCAAGGCCACTGGTTCTGCTGTTCAGTGTTAAAGATGACAGGACCAATGGGGTCTCAATATACTTCTTTTTTTTTACTAATCTGATGTTTCACTGAAGAAACAATTTATCATCCACAATATTAAATACCTCGCTGGCACTTTATAGGTAGGAGCCTCTTTGAAAACACAACTCTGTGTGAAGTTTGGTCTTTAAAAAGAAGGAAAAAACTTTAATGCGCGATTAATCGCGATTAATTAATCGCAATTTCAAAATGTGCGATTAATTAGTTAATTTTTTTAAATCGATTGACAGCCCTAGTATTTATGTATGTATATATATGTATATTTATATATATATGTATGTATATATATGTATATTTATATATATGTATGTGTATATATATTTATATATATATATGTGTATATTTATATATATGTATATTTATATATATACATATTTATATCTATGTGTATATATTTATATATATACGTTTATATATATATTTGTGTGTATATATATGTGTATCTGGTGATGTGGATTCTGGTGATGTGGATTCTGTAGACGGCATTGCCCTGGCATCCAACACCACTGTAAAGAATCTTGGCGTTATCTTTGATCGGGACTTGTCCTTTAACTCCAGCAAATCTCAAGACTGCATTCTTTCATCTTCATCTACGTAAATCAAAAATCAGGCACATCTTGTCTCAAAAGATGCAAAAAATTGGTACGTTTGGCTCATTACTGCAGACTGGATTGCAACTCCTTATTAGCAGGCTGCTCTAATAAATCTCTTAGGTCCCTCCAGTTGATCCAGAATGCTGCAGCTCGTGTTCTCACTAAAACTAAGAAAAGAGATCACATCACTCCTGCACTAGCTGCTCTGCACTAAAATCAAGAATCACTTTTAAAATTCTTCTCTTAACCTACAAAGCCTTGATTGGTGATGCTCCATCATATCTTAAGGAGCTTGTCGTACCATATTGCCCACTAGAGCTACGCTCACTAAATGCGGACTACTTGTAGTTCCTAGAGTCTTAAAAAGAATGGGAGCCAGAGCCTTAGTTATCAAGCTCCTCTTTATGGAACCAGCTTCCAATTTCAGTCCGGGAGGCAGACACAGTCACCTCGTTTAAGTAGACTTAAGACCTTCCTCTTTGACAGAGCTTATAGTTAGGGCTGAATCAGGTTTGCCCTGGTCCAGCCCCTTGATATGCTGCTAGGCTTATAGGCCGGGACGTTTTAGGATGCACTGAGTACCTATCTCCTCTTTTTCTCTCCTTAAGGATGAATTTTCATCTCTCAATCACGTTACTAACTCTGCTTTCTCCCCGAGTCCTTTTGACTTTACGTCTCATGGGGTCATCGGACCCTATGAGACGGCATAGATCTATCTGCCTGATGGATCGTCTGGAAATTCCTGCTCATGACTACGCCACTGTCCTGTTGAGACTCCGCCACTCCTCCTCCTCACCGCCATCTGCCTGATGGATCGTGGAGGTCTCCATCGTGGAATATGCCTACTATGAACTATTCATACACTCTGTCATATTCATTGAATGTATTTAAACTCTAAATCTGTCCTTCTGGTCACATGACATCTATTGTTCTGTCCATCCTGGAGAGGATCCTCTGTTCTTCTCTGAAGGTTTCTTCCTTTTTTTTTTCCCCTGAAGGGTTATTTGGGAGTTTTTCCTGGTCCGATGTGAGGATTTGGCAGGGATGTGTATGTATGTGTACAGATTAAGACAAGACAAATTTGTAATTTGTGAAATTGGGCTATACAAATGAATTGAATTGAATATATGTATATATTTATGTGTATATTTATGTATATATATATATATGTACTTATATATGTGTATATATATATTTGTGTGTGTATATATATATATATATATGTATATATATATATGTGTGTGTATATATTTATATATATATATATGTGTATATATACTGTATATATGTGTGTATGTATATATTTATATATAATACAGAACGTATGTGAATAATGCAAGATGATATTCTTATTGATATAATAGTTTGCATTTCTCAACAGCATGTCAGGATGATAGCAGTTTATTTGGGGAAAGTCAACACACAATGATAAAAACAAAAGAATTGTCAAGGTGGAATGTTCTTTCCCTTTATTCTCCTTTTTCCTATTTTAATATTACTCTTTTTTCCACGGTCTTCATCCATCCTTCCTTTTTCTTCTCTCTCCAGCTTCCTTTTTTTCTTGTTTTCTCACCAGTTTTTTTCTTCCCATTACTGATTACTCAAGCTTCTCTCTTCTTTCTTTTCTCCACTACCTCTTCTTCCTTTTCTTCTGTCCTCTCTTCCATGCCTCCCACGTTCCCAAATGCACTTCTTTCTTCTTCTTTTTGTCATTCTTCGCCATTTTCTTCTCTTTCATGTCTTCACCTTCTCCTCTCTCCTTCTCCACTAGCGTGTCTCCTCTCCCTCCCGCCTCAGGACCTCCTCCGTGGTGTAAACAGACGATCAGGTGCTCCTCTTTAATTTCACGGTTTTTCCTCACTCCATCCTGATCATGTTGACAGCCTGCGCACTCTCGCCTGATAGTGAGGCTCTTATACTTTCCTTTCCTCCCTCCTTCACATTATAGCGATGCTGTTTATGAACCCCTCCACCCCTCCACCCAACCCCTTGAGTCTAATTCCGAGCCAGCTGAGATTGTTTGCAGACTTTACCTCCGTCTTCCCGTTTTCAGGTCGTCTTTATTGCTCTCACCAAACACTCTTAATATAATTATCTCTCCTCAGCTTCAATATGGTCGGGTTTTTTTCTCAGTTTTTTTTTGCAGAGCCGTCAGGGCCGATCACATCTCTAACATCTCTAAAATCTCTAATGTGCTGAACAAAGGTTTCAGGGTGAAATGTAATTCTCATAAATGCTGCATTTGTGTTTCCTGGTCGCAGACGTTTGTTGTTCTCTCGCTGACAGCTTGAGACACATTATCACAATTAGTCGCCGCTCTCCCGAGGAGTCGTTTCGATCCATCCGCCCCGTTTCATCCCGAACACTGAACTGTCAGATTCTGACTTATGATGATGTGTTTGCCCCACCAGTACTTGTTGTGTTGAGGGTTTCACTCATTAATCCATATTGAGGGGAGAAACTCTGTTTCCTGATGTGCAGGAAGTACTCTCAAGTAAAAACAGGTGTTTTACAGACATAATGCCAGATGTCTCTCACGGCACAAACTGACGACAATAGACAAGAAAACTTTATTTATCTTTGATTCATTCGTTTTTAAGGCGCTAAGGTGTCAGGCTTTTAAAACTCACTCTTATTGAGCGTTCGAGTAAGGCCCCTTTAATTCAATTCAGTTCATTTGTATAGCCCATTTTCACAAATTACACAGACATCCCTGATCTTTGACCTTTGACCTCACATCGGATCAGGAACAACTCCCAAACAACCCTTCAGGGGGAAAAAATGTAAGAACCCTTCAGGAGAGAACAGAGGAGGATCCCTCTCCAGGATGGACAGGTGTCATAGATGTCATGTGACCAGAAGGACAGATTAGAGTTAAAACACATTCAATGAATATGACAGAGTGTATGAATAGTTGGTAGTCGGCATATTCCACGATGGAGACCTCCACGATCCATCAGGCAGATGGAGGTAGAGAGGAGGAGTGGGCGGAGTCTCAGCAGTGGGCGGAGTCTAAACAGGGCCATGGCATCGTTGGTAGTCGGCATATTCCACGATCCAGTCCCCGATAATCCATCAGGCAGACGGTAGCTAGATAGTAGATAGTTGAGTCGCTGCTCTGCAGCTCTCCATCACACGGCACGATGCACAGCCGATGAAGGTTGTTCACGTATCAGGGAATATTGTCATTTGTCAATGATCCATTTTTGGGGGGGATTTCTTGTCCATGTTAGCTGAAAAATGTAGAAGTCTTGACTTTGGAAATCGCAGTTGACTCAACAATCCCAGTTGCATTTAGTTTTGTATTATTCTACAAGAACTGTGAGACTCTGTCTGCTCAGAGGACAGTGTGTGTGTGAGCAGCTCAGGAAGTCAGCTGATTCACAGGACGGCTCGTGAATAAATGTGTGTGTTATATCTCGAGTGAATTCAAGTGCTGGTGTTGCAGTGCAGCTTGAAACAACTAAGGATCTTTATATGCCCCCCCCCCCTCTTCTATTTAGCACACCTATGTCTCATGAATTGCGTAACACCAATGAAAAGTAATTCTGGCCCTACTTATGGTTTGATATTGGCCTATAATTAAATCCTTAACCCAATTATGTGCTTTATTGTTGTAGAAGACTGCAGCTTGTAAAAATGTTCTTTTTTTTTCCCTCCCAAATTGCTGCTTTGAAATGAGCTCATTGTGGCGCAGGAATAATCAACGAAGTGAGCTTCAGGGTGACTGAAAGAAAAATACCGTGAAGCTAAAGACACTCGATACCAACTCTGAAGAGTTGCTCCTACGATACGAATGTTTTCCCTTTGAATAAAAACTAAGCTTTATTGAGCCTTTTTATTGAAATTGGCCACATTTCTTTTGAAGGAACCGACTGACTTCAGATTCAACATCGGTGTTGATAGCGCTTGTTCCCGTGGAGGTGGCCTGGTTCCTACCTGCGTTCCCAGTGTCCCCATTGTGACCCATTTGTAAGGAGCTACCTTCACACTTTAAATTGCATAAGAGCGAAGGACGATATATGTTTGAAATGCAGTTTGAAGGGTTAAGAATCCGTTCGGCGGCCGTGGAGATATCGTGGTCTAACGTCAAGAAAACTGTGCAACCTGCGGATTTTAGGGCGTCGTTTTTTAAGAAGTATCGCTTCGGTACTTTTCAGGCCGGAGGTGGAAGATTTTCAATTCAATTCAGTTTATTTTGTATTGCCCATTTTCACAAATTACAAATTTGTCTCAGAGTGCTTTACAATCTGTACACATAGACATCCCTGACCTTTGACCTCGTATCGGATCAGGAACAACTCCCAAACAACCCTTCACGGAGAAAAAAGTGAAGAACCCTTGAGGAGAGAACAGAGGAGGATCCCTCTCCAGGATGGACAGGTGTAATAGATGTCATGTGACCAGAAGGACAGATTAGAGTTAAAACACATTCAATGAATATGACAAAGAGTGGATGAATAGTTGGTAGTCGGCATATTCCACGATGGAGACCTCCACGATCCATCAGGCAGATGGAGATTTCAACATATTGACCCTGGGAAACGTACACTGAAAATGTAATTAGAGGGAAATCATAGCGGAGAACAAAATGGCCTTGAAAGGTCCCGTAAAGTGTCATATTAACCCTCCTGTTACCTTTAGGGTCAATTTGACCCCATTCAATGTTTAACGTCGGTGTTCTTTGGGGTCAATTTGACCCCAGGCTGTTTTTCACTGTGTCAAACATATAAGAAATATCAACTTTTTTATATATTTAGAGGGCTATTTAGGTAGTCAACAAACAAACATAAAGTGCCTCACACTTAAACTTGGAAGACAATATTAATTCTAATAATTTTCTGGAGGTTTTAATTGCTGGGGTCAAATTGACCCCGAGGGTAAAATATGTCAGTAAATATAAAGGTAACAGGAGGTTAAACATTGAATGGGGTCAAATGGACCCTAAGGCAACAGGAGGGTTCAGAAGGTATTGAGCGGGGGACATCGACATGCTGCGCTGTGTTTCTCTCACAGGTCCCGACGTCTTCATCCTTTGTGACGTTTGTGTGATGTCGGTGTTTTTGTGTTCCGCCCCTAGAAACACGCGATGCCACAGCGGCAGCTACGTGTCCCCTGTTGCCGTCATGTGACGTGTCGAGGTGTTTTTTTTGAGCATTCACTTCGGATAATTCCTATTTTATTGGTCACCGTTTCTCGAGTAGGTCAGACTGAACCGTCGCTGAGTGTTTGCTGAGCTTCACGGACGATGTCGCTGGCTCCACTCCCAAAGGCCGCTTGAAATAACAGACATGTATGACGACAAGGCAAGTTAACACACACACACACACACACACACACACAGCACCTCTCCAGTAACGCATTGTGTGGTGTCTTGGGGCCCAGCTGCTCACATCCGTTATGGTCTTGTTTGTTAGTATAAAGATGTTTTTAGCTTCAACTCAGAGCGGTGGACGAGGCCCTGATGGCCACTGCAGGAACGCAATTAGGTTTATGGCTGATGTGTGTGTGTGTGGAGCTCCGATGTGGAGCTCAAGTTTCACGAAGCATTTTTCATTTATTTTTAAAGTAAGGAAATTGTTTTCTTCTCCCGTTGTCATCTAATTAGATTTTATTTCTCATATCTGTTGCAAGTTTATTCTCTAATACTGTACCATCGACACGTCCGTCCAGGATATTAACACCCACACACGCACGCACACACACGCACACACACACACGCACACACCACAGTCAGTGACTGTATGAATCATAAACGGTGTTTAAAGGTCTTAATATACAGTTATAACAATAAAAAAACAAACTCTGAGCTCTACTGCAGCCGGACACCAGCTGACCATCAAGATGTTTTGGCTCCACGTCTGGGACTCATGTCGTCAATCTTTATAGAAAGTCTATGTAGCGTCCACACGAGATACAAAAATATTAAATGTGTTCCCCTTTTAACCCTCCTGGTACCTTCAGATTTACTAACATCTTTTACCCTTTAAACATCCAGAGAATTATTAGAATTGATATCGTTTCCCAAGTTTAAGTGTCAGATACTTTGTTTGTTTGTTGACTACCTAAATAGCCCTTTAAATGAAAAAAAATACCCAACCAAAACCAATGTATGTAAAATGTTGATATTTACCTTTGCATTGAAAATGCGGAAGGTTATGTTTTGATCGCCGTGTATTTATTTATTTGTATGCGTGTTACTCGCATAACTCAAAAAGTATTAAACCGAATCGCATGAAATTTGGTGGGATGATTGGTTATTATCCGGGGACCATGTGGTTAGATTTTGGGATCAATCGGGTCAAAGGTCAAGGTCAAAGTCACGAAAAGGTCAACATCTTCTTTTTACCATAGCACGGTCAATTTTTATCCAATTGGCATGCAACTAATGTCAAAATGTTCATAATTCAATGCCCAATCTTGTGATATGCGAAGGTATGCGCTCTACCAAGTGCCCGTTCTAGTTCTTATATGTTTTACACGGTGAAAAACAGCCTGGGGTCAAATTGACCCTCAAAGAACACTGAAGCATAAAAGTTGTGTTCAGGACAGTGAAAACATATCATCATGTGAATTTGATGTTTTTCCCAATAAATTAGGAACTGTAATGAAATATGAGCTAAAAAAATTATGTCAATCATTTTTCTAGAGACGTTAAAAATTGAATGGGGTCAAATTGACCCCAAAGGTAAGAGGAGGGTTAACTATATAGATATTCTTCCTGTTGTATTTACAAACTTTACTGGAGTAAACAAACCTTTAGCAGCAGAACAAAACTACTGACTCATGTATTCAAAAACCTTTCTCTTTAGTATGCATATAGTTCATGTGGCGCTCCCTCTGCACCAAAGGTGATCTTTAATTGATGAAATGTGTCACAGGCAAGTTACTTACCCCATTTATAGACATGTAAACGTGTCAGTTCTCAGCTTCACTCACTTTTCTGTTGGTGGTCAGATTTTGTTGTGCCTTTTATGCTCATGCAGCGGCCGCCACGGCCCGAAGAGCATATGTGGGACGGCAGGAGGTCTGTCCCACTTAGCTGTTGACCCAGAACACGGAGGCCGACATCAGTTCCAGCCGCCGTATGCAAAGCGCAGGTGGCAAACGGGCAGCCGGCGTGTCACTTTGTCGTGGGACGAGCACAATAAGCATCGTGGGTGAGATGATGACGCGGGGATTTCAGGTTAGTTTTTGCAAGCGTTTTGTGGCTCACACGTGGCACCTCACTGCCCACGTCGTCCAGCTGCACCGTGCAGCACGTCCACAGCCTCGAGTCGCACGGCACACTGGAAGAAACACACGTCTTGTCCCGGTTTGTTTACAAAAAAAGAACTCTGTTTGTTGTTGTTACCTTCGCATTGAAAATGCGGAAGGTAATGTTTTGATCGCCGTGGATTTATTTATTTATTTATTTATTTGAATGCGTGTTATTCGCGTAACAAAAAAAGTTGTAAACCGAATCGCATGAAATTTGGTGGGATGATTGGTTATTATTCGGGGACCATTTGATTAGATTTTGGGATCAATCGGGTCAAAGGTCAAGGTCATGGATAGGTCAACATCTTCTTTTTACCATAGCGCGGTCAATTTCTATCCAATTGGCATGCAACTAAAGCCAAAATATTCATAATCCAATCCCCAATCTTGTGATATGCGAAGGTATGCGCTCTACCGAGTGCCCATTCTAGTTAAGAAATGTAATTACTTGTGTTGGAGCTATTTATTTTGACATTTGTATTTAGTTTTATTGTGAAGCAATGTTGATTAATTCATTGCTTATTACCAAAGGTCAAGGTCAAGGTCATGAAAAAGGTCAACATCTTCTTGAATCGCATGAAATTTGGTGGGATGATTGGTTATTATCCGGGGACCATTTGATTAGACTTTGGGATCGATCGGGTCAAAGGTCAAGGTCAAGGTCATGGACAGGTCAAAATCTTCTTTTTACCATAGCACGGTCAATTTTTATCCAATTGGCATGCAACTAATGCCAAAATGTTCATAAGTCAATGCCCAATCTTGTGATATGCGAAGGTATGCGCTCTACCGAGTGCCCGTTCTAGTTTATTAAAGTTTCTGACGCTCTCTCGTCTGTGCTTAGTGAAGTTGCCTTTCACTGACCGTCTCTGGCATATCAAACGCAGAGCTTTGGATAAAATCCCTTTTTATTTTACTACCCAAGTTATGAATGTGATAAACATCATATGGTATACAAGTGTTTAGTACACACACTACAACAACACATCTTTAAAAATAGTTATACTTCACTTAATGCCAGGGGCGTTGCCTGAGGGCGGAAAAGGACCAGTACTGCCTCTGAAATGCAGAGAGGTGATGCTGAACTTGGAATGGGAGGAGGAGGGGGGGGGGGGGTACTCTAGAGTCACGTCTTCTCAGGGGACCAGACATTTCAACGGAGGTGAGAAACTGTCCCGTATTTCACCTTCGTGTACCGTGTCATTTGCAGGAAGTGACACGTGTCACGTTTGGGATTCTCTGGGTGCTGACGAGCAGGTCATCCGCCGACCTGATGAGTCGCAGCGCGGATCCAAGCCGTCGCCGTCGCGTCATCGTGAGAGAGCGACGCTTCGTGAGGTGCAGCGGCATCGAGTTTTTAAAAAATGTACTTCTATGTAAAATGTTAAATATCTGTTCACCCAAAGCACAAACATTTCAATTCAATTCAGTTTATTTGTACAGCCCATTTTCACAAATTACTAATTTGCCTCAGAGTGCTTTACAATCTGTACACATAGACATCCCTGACCTTTGACCTCACATCGGATCAGGAACAACTCCCAAACAACCCTTCAGGGGAAACAAGTGAAGAACCTTTCAGGAGAGAACAGAGGAGGATCCCTCTCCAGGATGGACAGGTGTCATAGATGTCATGTGACCAGAAGGACAGATTAGAGTTAAAACACATTCAATGAATATGACAGAGTGGATGAATAGTTGGTAGTCGGCATATTCCACGATGAAGACCTCCACGATCCATCAGATGGAGGTAGAGAGGAGGAGTGGGCGGAGTCTCAACAGTGGGCGGAGTCTCAACGGGGCCATGGCATAGTTGGTAGTCGGCATATCCCACGATCCAGACCTCCATGATCCATCAGGCAGATGGGATCTATGATGTCTTATGGGGTCTGATGACCCTAATAGAGAGATCAAAATGCATCCATACAAACATGTGTTGCCACTCACATCTTTTGTTCATCCACCAGCCAAGCAGAGCATTTGTTTCTTGGAGATACCTGCTTTTAAATGTGTCCTGTCACTCGTCCTGGGGACAACAGGGACTCCTCCTTAAATAGAAAGGAAGTCTTTAAAGTGCATCCCCAGCTGATCCCTTACTTAAGACCACATTTCCCACGTCCCCCTGTCGCCATTAAAGAACCGCAGGATCACTACACGGGTATTATCTTCTGGCCGGCGTTGCTTTCATCAATTTGTTTTCTAATTACACAAAACATCTCATAGTGGAAACAAATATATAATTCTCAGTGAGTCAAACGACGTCTGTAGAGCTAAGAGCGACACTCTCCGCCTCGCCGCTCTTTTTTAACCGTAGATTTAGTTTAACGGCGTATTCACTGTTTTCATTCTCTCTCAACGTCCTGGTTTATGTCGTTTCAGCCGGAGCACGTTTCCTCCCGGATGAAACAAACCGCCCGACATCAAACCGCCGACACCGCTGGCGACGAGCTGGTGGACAGAGGAGCGTTCAGATGATGGAGGATTTCAGCTCAGGAGTTGGTGAGTAAAACAGCTAAAAGGTAAACGATCAACAATTTACTGACGTAAATACTTCAGTTTGGGGTTTCAAACAAGTTCAAGTGGTTATTAAGAAATGTAATTACTTGTGTTGGAGCTATTTATTTTGACATTTGTATTTAGTTTTATTGTAAAGAAATATTGATTAATTCATTGCTTATTACCTTCGCATTGAAAATGCGGAAGGTTATGTTTTGATCGCCGTGTATTTATTTCTTTATTTCTTTATTTGTATGCGTGTTCCTCGCATAACAAAAAAAGTTTTAAACCGAATCGCATGAAATTTGGTGGGATGATTGGTTATTATCCGGGGACCATTTGATTAGATGTTGGGATCGATCGGGTCAAAGGTCAAGGTCAAGGTCATGAAAAGGTCAAAATCTTCTTTTTACCATAGCACGGTCAATTTTTATCCAATTAGCATGCAACTAATGCCAAAATGTTCATAATTCAATGCCCAATCTTGTGATATGCGAAGGTATGCGCTCTACCGAGTGCCCGTTCTAGTTAAGAAATGTAATTACTTGTGTTGGAGCTATTTATTTTGACATTTGTATTTAGTTTTATTGTGAAGCAATATTGATTAATTCATTGCTTATTACCTTCGCATTGAAAAAGCATAAGGTTATGTTTTGATCGCCGTGTATTTATTTATTTATTTGTATGCGTGTTACTCGCATAACTAAAAAAGTATTAAACCGAATCGCATGGAATTTGGTGGGATGATTGGTTATTATCCGGGGACCATTTGATTAGAATTTGGGATCGATCGGGTCAAAGGCCAAGGTCAAGGTCATGAAAAGGTCAACATCTTATTTTTACCATAGCACGGTCAATTTATATCCAATTGGCATGCAACTAATGCCAAAATGTTCATAATTCAATGCCCAATCTTGTGATATGTGAAGGTATGCGCTCTACCGAGTGCCCGTTCTAGTTTAGGTTATATTTTGATATGTTAGTTGTTTCTTATGATAGTTGTAGTTTAGTTTAATACATTTAGTTGTATGTTCACTGATTGGGTAACACTGGGCACCTGTGGTTATATGTAGAGGTGGGGAGGCACAGGACCAGCATGCACCTGGGTGGCCGATGTTTTTTTACCACAGCGAAGAGTGTCAGCGTTTTTGTTTGTTTGTAAAATAAAATATCAGAATCAACATACCGGAATGGACGTTACTTTTCTTTTGCCTGCGTCAAACTCCGAAACCCACGGTGCATCAGCGACAATTAGATTTATAGTTTTGTTTGATTTGGAAGGACAAATGGCCGCTACAACTTGTATGTTTGAGATTATATCAAGTACAAACTCAGAGGGGTAATCTGTGTGATGTAGACAAAGTGATGCTTCAGTACAGAGTTAACACACGACTCAGAGCTCTGGTGGCAACAGTAACATCACTAGAAAAACTTTAAGAGAAATTGTAATGATCTTTATTAAATGGCAGCAGAAGTGTCAGAAGAATACCTCAAAACCGGGAAAACAATCAAAAGTCTCAGTACCGCTGAGAGCAAGTGAGAACATATGTGTGACTTGAGTGAACTGCCCCTTTAAACCAGTTTTGCGCTGAATTGTTTCTCTAATCCTTAGAATCCTGTTCAAAAAACGACATGAACATCAGTGAGGAAGAATTAACCATTTTTGTTTACTCCCTGTAGAACTTGGCAAAATCCAACAAGTATTGTGCTGTTATGACATCTGAGCTGTTATCGTGAGTTTTTCTTTTTTAAGATCCAGCTTGTCATCAGGGCTGCTTATAGCTCCGGGCGACACGTGTTCCGCCTCTGCGTTAAAATCGACACGCGTTTCGCTGTTTGATAATGCATGTGATCCAAGAGGTGTTTCTTCAGAGTTAAATTCAACGGAAGTGTTGAAGACGACGCGTTGCCTCGTCGACTCTTCTTCACGTCTGCCTCACGACGGCGAGCTGTGCTTTTTTACATCGTCAGTCCGTCCCACGCTGAGGAGCGAGCTCCAAGCGAGCGGTGGGTCACCACTTCCATCTCACGAGTTTAGTTTATTCCAGAGATACGCATTCTTCACGCGGCAAAAGCATCCGTCTTCCCGCCAGTCGTCCTCCGGTGAACGGCCTTTTGCGTGATTGGTCACAAACGTGTCGATATATATCGGTTTTCTCTGCGGCAAAATCCACAAACGGTTACAAAATATAAACTTGTTTCCATCTCTCGTCACATCACCAAAAACAACACATGATTTTTATCATCTTTTTTTGTACATTTCTGAAGAGGAACAAACTAAAATGTCTGTCAGATCCTCACACGCAGCTTAATGCATGAATACTCCAAATGAATATGAAATACCAATCTTGAGGGCTATTAAGTAATGTAGGTCCTTGTTTGACAAAATAAAACACTTTGGGAGATGATCTAAATCATATTTGAAAGTTACATTTAAATTAACTTAATTATTTCTCTCTATATATGTAATGAAATGTATATATATGTGTGTATATATAAATATATATATAATATGTTCATATGTATATATTTATACAAATATATGTATATATACGTTTATATTTACATATACATATATGTAAATATATATAATATAAATATGTTTATATTTATATATGTACATATACATCTATATATGTATATATTCATATAAATATACATTTGTCTAGAATGTATATAAACATTTTTATATGTATAAATATATATATACATTTTTATATTTATATATATAAATGTATATATTTATATAAATATATATATTTATATAAATTGAAATAAAATATATATTTATATAAATATAACTATATTTAAATAAAATATATATTTATATAAATATATATAATATATACAGTATATAAATATATATATTTATATAAATATATCTAATATAAATATATATGTATTATATATATGTTATATATAATATATATATTGTTATATATATATACATATATTTTTGTATTTATATATACAGGACTGTCTCAGAAAATTAGAATATTGTGATGAAGTTCTTTATTTTCTGTAATGCAATTAAAAAAACAAAAATGTCATGCATTCTGGATTCATTACAAATCAACTGAAATATTGCAAGCCTTTTATTCTTTTAATATTGCTGATTATGGCTTACAGCTTAAGAAAACTCTAAAATCCTATCTCATAAAATTTTAATATTTCCTCAGACCAAGTAAAAAAAAGATTTATAACAGCTGAGTGTTTGTCAAGGCTCAGGAAACCCTTGCAGGTGTTTCGAGTTAATTAGACAATTCAAGTGATTTGTTTAATACCCTACTAGTATACTTTTTCATGATATTCTAATATTTAGAGATAGGATATTTGAGTTTTCTTAAGCTGTAAGCCATAATCAGCAATAAATCAGAATAAAAGGCTTGCAATATTTCAGTTGATTTGTAATGAATCCAGAATGCATGACATTTTTGTTTATTTAATTGCATTGCAGAAAATAAAGAACTTCATCACAATATTCTAATTTTCTGAGACAGTCCTGTATATAAATACATGTATATATTTATATATAAATATATGTATATATATTTTTTATTTGGAACTCCTGATCCTGCCACTTAAACCACAACAGTAGTCAAACACTTCAATTGTGAGATAAATATTGATGTGCTTTCTGGGTAACAAAATCATCTCTAATAAAAATGTGACGATAAATGGGAGCGAAGCAGAACGAGCAGAGCGCTGCATGTGGGCGAACACACACGTCCACCTTAAATCTCATGAAACACTTTATCACAGTTCATCTGACACCAAAGTCTTCACATTTAATAGTTTTCTTTTACACCAAGGAATGTTCAGGGACCCAAACAAAATTGTTTAGTTTTTTCACTTTATATATATATTTTTTTTTTTTAGTTTTCCAGCACTGCATCGTCAGTGTCTCTTCACTGTACACCTTCTGAACCCACGGGCCCTTTCCGCTGTAGCGTGGACGTTATATTCATACCGGGGGGGGCATGAAGCAAGAAATGAGGTGTGTACTTCCTGGGTAGCGGCACCCTACACAACACTTCTGCTCACGAGTCATGATTCACAAAAAGAGATTACGTGTATTTTTTTCTTCTTTTCTTTGTTTTGTGCGGCAGAGATGGAGAGGGGCGGCACAGAGTTGACCCTTTAACCCCGCCCCCCCCCCCCCCCACCATCATTTGACACATAGAAATATCTCTCTCTCACACACACACACACACCAATCCTTCTCCCTCCCACCCCCAACCAGGTGTTGGAGTTTGGTCCACGGAGGCCCGGTTGAGCGGAGGCCTCTCATTGGTCGGCGAGCAGCAGCAGGAGCAGCCAACCGAGGCCCAGCGCCAGGGACAGGCGGGCGGGCTCGGCCCCGCCGTCGGACAGGCCCGGAGAGGGGAGGGTGGCGTCTCCCTTGTCGCCCCACAATCTATCGTTCTCGTTCACCTGAAGGAGGAGAACGACCTCGTGATCAGTCGCGCGGTTCCTCGTCCCTCCCGTTCGTTTAACTTCCTGCACGCCACAGAGGATTCAAACGCAACGCAACATTTCCTGTTTTAATTCCATCGTCGTGGATTCATCAGACGGTTATGACAAAGCGGCGCGGTGTTGGCTGAAGAGCTTCATGTCTGGTGGCAGATCATTTACTCAGCAACACTTTATTTGATCCTCGACATTCCGGTGACAACACGTCCATGTTTAACGCGATCATCTCTGTACTGTTAAGTTGTAATAGGTCATTTTGACTTTGCACATGTACATAGGGAACGTTTGTGCTTTAAATTAATACATATAGCAAGATATTATCATCGGAAATATTAGGGAGAATATTGATATTAATAATATTGTTGTTGCCGTGTTATGAAGCATAGGGGTCATGTCTACTCTATGTATATGTCAATGGCAGAAGTAATGTTTATAATTACCTTCGCATTGAAAATGCGGAAGGTAATGTTTTGATCGCTGTGTATTTATTTATTTATTCATTTGTATGCGTGTTATTCGCATAAGTAAAACATTATTAAACCGAATCGCATGACATTTGGTGGGATGATTGGTTATTATCCGGGGACCATTTGATTAGATTTTGGGATCGATCGGGTCAAAGGTCAAGGTCATAAAAAGGTCAACATCTTCTTTTTACCATAGCACAGTCCATTTATATCCAATTGGCATGCAACTAATGCCAAAATGTTCATAATTCAATGCCCAATCTTGTGATATGCGAAGGTATGCGCTCTACCGAGTGACCGTTCTACTTGTATGTGTGTTTATGATTATATGTGTGCCGCATGAGAATGAAAGTTAGTTTATTGTTTCAATGTTGACACATGAGTTGGAAGCCGGTTGAAGTCCGTGACGTTGCTTGAAGCAGGAGAGTGACATGTGGGACTTTTATTGTGAAAGGGAACTTTCATCACACAGCTGACCGGAAGTAATATTGGTCGCGGGATCATGACGTTTGACCTGTTTTATGACCTGTTTATGACCTGTTTTAGACCTGTTTTATGACCTGTTTATGACCCGTTTATGACCTGGCCGTAAGCCAACTAGAGTGTAGCATGCTGAACTGACCAATGGAACTAACTTTTAGGATTAAGAGGTGTGGTTGCCGTTAATAATAAATACGGGTGGAATGTGAGTTCGTGCTCTAGACGGTCGGAAGGTTACAAGACAGTTCCCTATCAGCTACTTTGCTGTTAGTCTGTGGCGTAATATTCCGGTCGGCTCTACGATCGTAGCTTCAATTTGCTGCTTAGACTTCTTGCCATTAAATATTGTTAAACGTCTCTCTCGCATTCAGATTCTCATTTTATATCGAGCACGGGACCTCCAGTTTGATACACCATAATAGTACCGTCATATTATTTAAATATATAATAGAAACGGAGGATGATACAGACTGGTGAAACAATCACATTTTGGGACGAGGACTTCCGAGCACTCGAGGCAAGAATATATAATTGAGCCTTTTGGCTGTTTTCTTCAGCTTTCCCTCTGGAAATAAGCAAGTGGCCTAGTTATTCATCTAATTTGTGAAGTTCATTCATATCTGTTGGCGGATTGTCTATTATGTTATCTACAGACTTGTTTTTGGGAGGATTTCAATCAGGAGCCAAATGCAAGAGGCGAACTTCCTTCACCCGCAGTAAATCATATTATTTATAAATGTCTCCTCATTAACATCTGAAACACGGTGTGTGCTTAATGTTAAACAGCCAGATTTATACCTGCAATTAATAGGCTGTTTCTGGGCATTTTATTAAACAAATGAACATTAATGAACAATGTTTTTTTTGTGCAATGTATACTTTTATTCAGGCTATAAATTCTCACACACACACGCAGCTACCGGTGTGTGCTTAATGCTAAACAGGCTGACCACATTAAAATGAATGTTGTTGTTCGTTGTTTACTGCACTACTTTTTTGTGTGCGCCACATTAATTACACTATGTTTACAGAATTATGTTTTTATTGTTGATGTAGCAGTTTTGACATTGAGACCATTTTCGTGTTCATTCTGTATTTCCGTCTCCAGTAAATCCAACGAGTTGAAACTACAAAGAGAAGACGCTTATAAAACACAATCTGTTTACATCCAATTTGGCCGCTTCTTTTAACTGTTGTGATTCTATTATTTCATTACTATTGTGTGTTTCTAGGCTCCACTTTGTGTGAAGAATTATTTCACTTCTGCAGGGATCTAACGACCCCGCTGGGATCAATAAGGTCGCTTCCAATCTCAAAGCTTCAAAGTTTCCTTCTTTCAAAATCCTCTCCACGAACACACACACACACACACACACGAGTGTGTGGTGAGCAGTGAAGCCGATCAGATGTACTGAAAGTCAAGATTTATACAAATAGAAACCCGTTTTTACCTTATTTACTTTATCTTAAGCGTCTTTGAGTACTATGAAAAGCGCTATAGAAATTTTACGTATTATTATTATTATCTCGACCCAGACGGTATTTCTAGTGAATTTGACCATTAAATACTTTCTCTTGTTTATTCGTATTATTTTTGTTTCATAACAAAAGGAGAATCGTTGTTTTTCTGGTTGTTTATCAGTTTGATAAATGTATGCAAGTCGAACTCTAATTAGAAATTTGACATTTAGGCAAGTCGTGGATCATTATTGTTTTGTCCTGTTCCATAATTGTAATTTTCGCTTTGGCAGCAAAGCTGAACAATTGCATCTCGAGATGTTCTTTCCGTACGTCACGATGGCATTCTTCCATCTCGTCTCACCTGAGTCGGTATCTGTGCTCTCAGAATGCTCTGCTCTGTTTCCATGGAGACGCCCGGGGCGGTGGTCGCCAAGCGCGGGCTCTGGTTGTCGGCCGTCGGACTGGGCACGCCGGGTTGGCCGGCGCCCCTTTTCTCATCCGATCCGTTCCCAAAGGCCACGATGGCGTTTTCTAGAACACAGAAGCAGCGGAGACGCCGGTGAACACTCATGTTTACATCGGCCGTAACCTCGAGTTCCCTTCTTCATCCTGCATACTGGACATCAGGCACGTGCACAGGTAGACCCCTCGTGGTGCGCAAGCTCCTCCCCTTTTGCCCTGGATGAGAAAAGTGCCCTTTTTGGTGGAGACACTTTTTTTTCCAATTCATCAGTATTTAAGAATAAAAGTTACTCTCTCTGTCATCAATTGCCAGAGAGAGAGACAGAGACAGTGAGAGAGAGAGAGAGAGAGAGAGAGAGAGAGACAGAGACAGTGAGAGAGAGAGATAGATAGAGACAGAGACAGAGACAGAGAGAGAGAGACAGAGAGAGAGAGTGTGAGAGAGACAGAGAGAGAGAGAGAGAGAGACAGAGAGACAGAGAGAGAGAGTGTGAGAGAGAGACAGAGACAGAGAGAGAGAGGCTGTTGATGTCAATCAATATCGCTCATTGGCAGCACGGTGGCTCAGTGGTTAGCACTGTCGCCTCACAGCAAGAAGGCCCTGGGTTCGAATCCCGGTCGTCCCGGTCGTTCCAGGTCCTTTCTGTGTGGAGTTTGCATGCCCCTCGTCAGCCAGTAGCACCAAGAGGTACTAGAGCAAGCAGGATCTGACGGATGGAACTTTGTTCTGCTCACAGGAAGCGATGCATCATGGTTCAAGAAAAACACAAACTGTCATTTTCACATTTTTCAGATGTATATATCTTGTTGCCTTTCCGGGCCACCGGTGAAAGAAACTGCCAATAAATGCATAACATATGTTATTCATATGCCTAGGGGATAAGGTCGGGATGATAATAATACATTTTGAAGACGAGCAGTACCGCAGTCTGCAACGACCGTTACACCAGAGAGAGAAGAGGAGTGTAGCGTGAGCAGAAATTCACTTTCCTGTGAATGTAATGTAAACAGATAATACGAAAGCCTGTTAGGCCGAAGAGAAGACATCGTTATAAAGTGGCAGAATTTGTTTTTTAACTACAGAAGTATGAGGCCAAAGCCAGTCAGATTTATACATTCAACTAATGGGGTGTTTCTGGGCATATTATTAAACAAAAGAACAGTAATACACTAGAACGGGCACTCGGTAGAGCGCATACCTTCGCATATCACAAGATTGGGCATTGAATTATGAACATGTTGGCATTAGTTGCATGCCAATTGGATAAAAATTGACCGTGCTACACTCAAAAAAACGATTCAAGCCCTTCTTAGAGGTGACACATTTAAATATAGTTTGATACATTTAAATAAATCAATTACAAAACGAAGATATTTATATTGAATGGGTGTAACACAAAATGTATGAATACTTTCATTTATTAGATTTATTTAGGTTACACTCACAAAAACGATTCAAGCCCTTCTTCGAGGTGACATTTAAATATTGTTTGATACATTTAAATAAATCAATTACAAAAATAGATATTTATATTTAATGGGTGTAACACAAAATGCATGAATACTTTCATTTATTAGATTTATTTAGGTTAGATGGTGTGCATATCAACTCAAAATAAATGTGTTTCATTGAGGACTACCATTTGCGCATGCGCCAGCTGAAAATCAGTTGTTTACATGAGGTGAAGACACTTTCATGGCTGTACGGTGGTGTAGTGGCTAGCACTGTCGCCTCAAAGCCAGAGATCCGTGGGTTCAATTCCCAGTCGGGGCTTTCCTTCTGTGTGGAGTTTGCATATTTTGTTAGTTAGTTAGTTTATATTTTGAGTTGGACAAACACAAATTAATTTAATTTAATGAATATCGTTATTTTATTTGAGATGTATTTGATACAAATGAGTTGGACTAACTAAATTACATTTTATTGCACTGATGTGCTAAATTGGAGTTGGAGTTGCATATAATTATTGGATGGACAACCTGCCAACAATTTAATTTAGTTCATCCAATGAGTCATTTCTTTGAGTGTATGGTAAAAAGAAGATTTTGACCTTTTCATGACCTTGACCTTTGACCCGATTGATCCCAAAATCGAATCAAATGGTCCCCGGATAATAACCAATCATCCCACCAAATGTCATGCGATTCGGTTTAATACTTTTTGTGTTATGCGAGTAACACGCATACAAATAAATAAATAAATAAATACACGGCGATCAAAACATAACCTTCCGCATTTTCAATGCGAAGGTAACAATGTTTTTTTGTGTGTGCAATGTATACTTTTCTTCAGGCTATAAATTCACACACACACACACACACACACACACACACACACACACACACACACACACACACACACACACACACACACACACACACACACACACACACACACACACACACACACGCTACCGGCTATGAACAAAATGTGCATCTTAAAAGAGTTCAATTTAAAATGTTGGGTATATTCTGGATTAATCCAGCAAATTTGGCACCTTCTATTCGTCTTTTATAGCGAATCCAGCAACAAAGCGAAAGGCTAACGCTCTGATTTGCACCTTTTGTTTTGTTTCTCCTGCCCGGCAACGAGGCAGAGGCTCATGGGAATTGTGAAAGTGGCATTAAGTCGTCGCGTCTGAGAGCAAGTCGTATTTAAATCTCACTTAACCTTACACACGGGCGAGCCTGTGCTAGTCAATGGATGGTTTGTGTAATTTAAGGAATCCCAAAGCATTTAGTTAAACGCCGTCGTCATCGGACCCCGCGAGGAGCTAAATGTGATCAACGCTCCACGTCTGTGTTGGAGGGGAAAGAGAAATGGAGATTTGAGCCTTAGATCAGCAAAAGTACTGATATCTAACACTTTAGTGGAAGTATCAACTAATATATCACACACACACACACACCTACACACCTACACACACACACACACACACACACAGACCTACACACTCACACACACAGACCTACACACACACTCCTGACACACACACACACACACTCCTGACACACACACACACACTCCTGACACACACACACACTCCTGACACACCCACACACTCCTGACACACACACACACACTCCTTACACACAGACACACACACGCACACACACCTGACACACACACACCTACACACACACACACACACACACTCCTGACACACATACACACACTCCTGACACACACACACACACACTCCTGACACACAAACACACACACTCCTGACACACACTCACACACACACTCCTGACACACACACACACACTCCTGACACACACTCACACACACACACACTCCTTACACACACACTCCTGACACACACACGCAACACACACCTGACGCACACACACACACTCCTGACACACACACTCCTGACACACTCACACACACACACACACACACACTCCTGACACACACACACACACTCCTGACACACACACACACTCCTGACACACACACACACTCCTAACACACATACACACACACACACTCCTTACACACACACTCCTGACACACACACGCAACACACACCTGACACACACACACACACACTACTGACACACACTCACACACACTCCTGACACACACTCACACACACACACACACTCCTGACACACACTCACACACACACTCCTGACACACATACACACACACACTCCTTACACACACACTCCTGACACACACACACTCCTGACACACACTCACATACACACCTGACACACACACACCTCTGTACCTCGTGATGGAGCTAGTTCTTAGTTTAACATTCATGATGTGTGAGTTTAACTCGAGTCATGAAAGTTACAGACACATTGTTTGATTTTAAAGTAAGGTCAACATTGTTTGAACTCCGCTGTAGGTTTTTCACATTTTGCAGTTCAGTTCTCTCCGAGCGCTCACACTCTCAGACCCTCTCAACCCGGCAGGATTATCTCTTCAATAAAATATTAGAGCACGGCGAAGGGTCACGGCATCACACAGAAAAAACACCCAAACCTGCTGCCGACGGTCCCCTAATGCAATAATAGACGCGAAAAGCATAAATGAATAATATTATTATGAAATGCCAAAGATTCTCTCAAGTACTTGTTAGAAATGAGTGTGTGCCGTTGCGTTTCCCAAACTTTCTAGGGAGCGGAAAAAAGAAAAGAAAAAAAAAGACTACTCATAACCCAATTCTCTCCATGAAGTAGATCTATAAATGATGACGGTGGGCCACCCCGTGTCAGCTGCAACAGGCAAAGCAAGCCATTGGAGAAGAGATGCATGTTTGATAAATCACGACTTGGTTTTATCGTGTGTTATTCAAACATACACGTTCAATTATTTACGGATGAAACCAATTGCATGTATAAATAATAAATGCCTATAGGCAGAGTTAACATTGTATTTCCTTTTAGAATTAAGTTTCCCCTCCATGTCAGCTGTATTTTAATTTTAATTAGGCTACAACTACCAAACTTTTGAGTGTGGAGTTCAGGGACTCAGTTATCTCTCTGATTGGTCAAGACCGGATGGATTGTGTGACCCTGGTACCCCCCCCCCCCCAGGTAAGTGCAAAGAGGTTGGATGGATACAAACTGTTGAGACTCCGCCCACTGTTGAGACTCCGCCCACTCCTCCTCTCTACCTCCATCTGCCTGATGGATCGTGGAGGTCTCCATCGTGGAATATGCCGACTACCAACTATTCATCCACTCTGTCATATTCATTGAATGTGTTTTAACTCTAATCTGTCCTTCTGGTCACATGACATCTATGACACCTGTCCATCCTGGAGAGGGATCCTCCTCTGTTCTCTCCTGAAGGTTTCTTACCTTTTTTTCCACTAAAGGGTCGTTTGGGAATTATTCCTGATCCGATGTGAGGTCAAAGGTCAAAGGTCAGGGATGTCTTTTTGTACAGATTGTAAAGCACTCAGAGGCACATTTGTAATTTGTGAAAATGGGCTACACAAATAAACTGAATTGAATTGAATATTGTGACCCCGTGATGTGGCTCAGAGAAGTAATGCAGATGTTAAAGATAACGGGAGATTAAATGGAAAATTCTGCAAAACATATTGAGCAATCTGAGAACCTGAACCAGTCTTTTCAACTTTGCTAGAGGACAGGCGTTTCACGAGGACAAACCAAAAGGTAAAGTTGTGACTTGTGACGTGATGAAAGAGTGGAAGACAGTTTTATTAAATCCCAACCCGTCGTTCTGCTGGTTCCAAAACATTTGTTCAACAGCTCCGCCATGTTCTAGTTTATAACTTTGAGGCGTGTTTGACAGATGGTGAAGTGAAGCAGGGCGAGAGCTCAAGGCGCCAGCGCCCATCGGTACAGCAGGTGGATCCACCGTCGAGCTTTCATCACTCTTGTATATATATATATATATATATAATTCTATATATATATATAAATAATTATAATATTATAATATAAACATATAATATAGTTTAAACCCGGGTTATTAACGGACCTCATGAGAGCTAAATGTGATCAACGCCCACGTCTGTGTTGGAGGGGAAAGAGAAATGGAGATTTGAGCCTTAGATCAGCAAAAGTACTGATATCTAACACTTTAGTGGAAGTATCAACTAATATATCACACACACACACACACACACACCTACACACCTACACACACACACACACACACACACAGACCTACACACTCACACACACAGACCTACACACACACTCCTGACACACACACACACTCCTGACACACCCACACACTCCTGACACACACACTCCTGACACACATACACACACACACTCCTTACACACAGACACACACACGCACACACAGACACACACACACCTACACACACACACACACACACACACTCCTGACACACACACACTCCTGACACACACACACTCCTGACACACAAACACACACACTCCTGACACACACACACACTCCTGACACACACTCCTGACAAACTCACACACACACACCTTACACACACACTCCTGACACACACACACACTCCTGACACACACACACACTCCTGACTCACACACACACACACACACACACACACACACACACTCCTGACACACACACACACACTCACACACACATACACACACACACACTCCTTACACACACACTCCTGACACACACACGCAACACACACCTGACGCACACACACACACTCCTGACACACACACACACACTCCTGACACACACTCACACACACACACACTCCTGACACACACTCACACACACACTCCTAACACACATACACACACACACACTCCTTACACACACACTCCTGACACACACTCACATACACACCTGACACACACACACCTCTGTACCTCGTGATGGAGCTAGTTCTTAGTTTAACATTCATGATGTGTGAGTTTAACTCGAGTCATGAAAGTTACAGACACATTGTTTGATTTTAAAGTAAGGTCAACATTGTTTGAACTCCGCTGTAGGTTTTTCACATTTTGCAGTTCAGTTCTCTCCGAGCGCTCACACTCTCAGACCCTCTCAACCCGGCAGGATTATCTCTTCAATAAAATATTAGAGCACGGCGAAGGGTCACGGCATCACACAGAAAAAACACCCAAACCTGCTGCCGACGGTCCCCTAATGCAATAATAGACGCGAAAAGCATAAATGAATAATATTATTATGAAATGCCAAAGATTCTCTCAAGTACTTGTTAGAAATGAGTGTGTGCCGTTGCGTTTCCCAAACTTTCTAGGGAGCGGAAAAAAAAGAAAAGAAAAAAAAAGACTACTCATCGCAACCCAATTCTCCATGAAGTAGGCCGCATCTATAAATGATGACGTGTGGGCTTCACCCCGTGTCAGCTGCAACAGGCAAAGCAGCCATTGGAGAAGAGATGCATGTTTGATAAATCACGACTTGGTTTTATGCGTGTGTTATTCAAAACATACACGTTCAATTATTTACGGATGAAACCAATTGCATGTATAAATAATAAATGCCTATAGGCAGAGTTAACATTGTATTTCCTTTTAGAATTAAGTTTCCCCTCCATGTCAGCTGTATTTTAATTTTAATTAGGCTACAACTACCAAACTTTTGAGTGTGGAGTTCAGGGACTCAGTTATCTCTCTGATTGGTCAAGACCGGATGGATTGTGTGACCCTGGTACCCCCCCCCCCCCAGGTAAGTGCAAAGAGGTTGGATGGATACAAACTGTTGAGACTCCGCCCACTGTTGAGACTCCGCCCACTCCTCCTCTCTACCTCCATCTGCCTGATGGATCGTGGAGGTCTCCATCGTGGAATATGCCGACTACCAACTATTCATCCACTCTGTCATATTCATTGAATGTGTTTTAACTCTAATCTGTCCTTCTGGTCACATGACATCTATGACACCTGTCCATCCTGGAGAGGGATCCTCCTCTGTTCTCTCCTGAAGGTTTCTTACCTTTTTTTCCACTAAAGGGTCGTTTGGGAATTATTCCTGATCCGATGTGAGATCAAAGGTCAAAGGTCAGGGATGTCTTTTTGTACAGATTGTAAAGCACTCAGAGGCACATTTGTAATTTGTGAAAATGGGCTACACAAATAAACTGAATTGAATTGAATATTGTGACCCCGTGATGTGGCTCAGAGAAGTAATGCAGATGTTAAAGATAACGGGAGATTAAATGGAGGAAATTCTGCAAAACATATTGAGCAATCTGAGAACCTGAACCAGTCTTTTCAACTTTGCTAGAGGACAGGCGTTTTCCACGAAGGACAAACCAAAAGGTAAAAGTTGTGACTTGTGACGTGATGAAAGAGTGGGAAGACAGTTTTATTAAATCCCAACCCGTCGTTCTGCTGGTTCCAAAACATTTGTTCAACAGCTCCGCCATGTTCTAGTTTATAACTTTGAGAGCGTGTTTGACAGATGGTGAAGTGAAGTAGGCGGCGAGGCTCAAAGGCGACGCGAGCGCCGCGGTACAGCAGGTGGGATCCACCGTCGAGCTTTCATCACTCTTGTATATATATATATATATATAATAATTCTTATATATATATATAAATAATTATAATATTATAATATAAACATATAATATATATATAATAATTATTATATATATATAATATATATATATATATAAATAATTATAATATTATAATATATTAACATATAATATATATTATATATAATATATATATATATATCATTTATACAATTGTAACCCGAAAGGTCCAAATGTCATTGGACTGGTCAGTCAGTGTCTCATCCTTCAGATGTCTGTAATGTGTGATGTAATGATCATGTTGAATATTTAAATGAGCCACTTAGTAAGTAAGCTACGACTGGAAGGGATATTATAGTGTGTACATTCTGTACCATGTATAATTTATACACCCCAATCCAATCCAATCCAATTTATTTATATAGCACATATTAAAAACAGAGGGTTTAACGAAGTGCTTCACAGTAAGCATAGCATAATAATAAAATATAATATTACAGTAGTAGATAAAAGGCATACAAACAAAATAGAGAGAAATCAATACAAAACATAGCTCAAACTGACTCAAGCGAGGAAAAGAGGTGGGTCTTCAGGCGGGACTTAAAGGTTTGGAGGGTGGGCGACAATTTGACCTGGGGGGGCAGGTCGTTCCAGAGCCTGGGGGCTACTGCTGAGAAGGCCCGGTCTCCTCTGGTAATTTTCTTAGTTTAGGGACTACTAGGAGGAGCTGGTCAGCCGATCTCAGACCCCTTGAGGGGGTGTACACCTGTATGAGGTCAGAGATGTACTGAGGGGCCAGCCCATTAAGCGCTTTAAAAACAAACAATAAAATCTTAAAATGAACTCTAAAGTGGACAGGAAGCCAATGGAGGGAAGACAGGACTGGGGTGATGTGATCGTACTTGCGGGTTCCTGTAAGCAACCGAGCCGCAGCGTTTTGCACACGCTGCAGGCGGGCCAGCGAAGTCTTGTTTAAGCCGGCATAAAGTGCATTACAGTAATCTAAACGTGAGAAACAAATGCATGAATTACACGCTCAAAATCAGAAGCGGATAAAACCGGTTTAATTTTGGACAGCAGCCTCAGGTGATAAAACTGGACTTAACCACAGAGTTTATCTGTTTATCTAATTTAAAAGCACTGTCGATTTTAACGCCCAGATTAGAGACCATGGGTTTTGCATACTGTTGCAGGAACCCAGGTCAATGGAGGGGACATCGCCATTTGGTCCAAACACAATTACCTCCGTTTTACTCTCATTTATGTTTAAAAAGTTTCGCGCCATCCAGGCCTTTATGTCATTGAGACAGTCAACCAGGGGCGTCAGAGAGCAGGTGCGTTTCTTTAGGGTATGTATATTTGGGAGTCGTCCGCATAAAGGTGGTAGGAGACGCCATGTTTTCTAAAATGAGCCCAAGGGGAGAAGGTATAAGGAAAATAAATGGGCCTAAAATGGAACCTTGGGAACTCCACAGGATAGGGGGCAGAAGGCGATGAAGTCACCAAGCCTAACAGAGAAAGATCGCTGGGACAGGTAGGACCTGAACCACTCTAAGGCAATGCCCCTGATACCCACACAGTGCTCTAGACGAGAGATAAGGATGGAATGGTCAATCGTATCAAAAGCAGCTGTGAGGTCTAAGAGCATTAAGATAGCAGAGTCACCAGAGTCTGTAGTGACCAGGAGGTCATTGAACACTCTTAGAAGGGCAGACTCAGTACTGTGAAGCGCTTTAAAACCGGATTGAAACATATCGAAAATATTGTGTGCATGTATGAAAGACTGCAGCTGTAAGAGTACGACTTTCTCCAATATTTTTGAAATAAAAGGAAGTTTCGAGATGGGTCTGTAGTTAGAGAAGACAGAAGTGTCCAGATTTGCGTTTTTTAACAGAGGTACCACAACCGCTTGTTTGAAATAAACTGGCACAGAACCGGACTCTAGGCTGCTATTTATAATAGTATGGACATTAGAACCAATAGTGTCCCATATCTCTTTGAAAAGTCGAGGAGGGACTGGGTCTGTGGGACAAGACGATGGCCTCAATTTAGCCACAATGTCACAGAGAGATGACAACGACACTGGTCCAAACTGTTGGAAGACAGCGGCGCATATGATATCAATGGAGGGGTCGAAAGAAGGTGGTGAGATACTGGCTCTAATAGTGGAGATCTTGTCAATGAAATAGCAGAGGAATTTTTCACATACCTCAGTTGAAGCTTCAATACAAGGATACCCATCACGTTGGGTTCTTAGATTTATCGCAACCAGAATGAATCATGATCATATGATGAATTAATACTCTATAGGCCCTCATTTTCATTCAGCTAATGGGCTACTCTGCAGCAATTACGTTTGCATGAAAGTCACTTCAATTAAAATATGCTCGAATGAAGACATGAATGAGAGATTCATCAATTAATATCCACGGCGTATACTGGAAGGTGGATTCGGGTGCTAAGAATTTAAACTCACACCATTATTCCATTTGTTCCATGTGAGAACCCCCCCCCCCCCCCCCCAAAAAAACCTCAGATCTCACTGGTTATTAGTGATGGGATTTCAAAGCCTTCAGCGCAGTATTCTGCCGTGCGCACCCCCCCCCCCACCCTCCGCCATGCAGAGATGAAGTGCCACTAGATATCTTCAGTGGTACGTTCCTTTGCAAATGGTCGGACGCTTCTGTTCAAGCGCCACCATCTCGCATCTCTTTGACTTTTAAGTCCCCTCCCCCTCCCCTCGAGGGCTTAATTCTTTTCCCGACTTCATAAGTTCCACCGGCCCTTTCCCGTCCTCCACCTCGCCGACTTACCGCCGTTCTAATGCCGGTTTAGCTACCAGAAAATATTATTTGAATAATTGCAGAAATAAATGAGCTTCACCTCCATCTGTCCTCAAGTTTTTCTTCTGACATACTCACTCAGCTTTTCAGGGAACGAAGAAGTCCAGAGCTGCAGTTTTGCGTCGGGTTGTGGTCATTATCGCCGCGAGGAGGAGATCCTCCAGCATCTGATGACACCACCACAGGTGGAGACTGACCACCTGGTGAAAAGACAGTGGAGATGGTTGTGGATTTCAGGAGGAATGCAGCCCCACCCGCCATCCTGTGATCATCACCCAGGACCTCACCATCACCAAGAAGGCCCAGCAGAGGATGTTCTCACCCTGCAGCCACAGCGTTATCGGTTGCAATCTGCCTTCCTCCAGGTCCTGTTCACTTCCAGGTCACTGAAGCGGCCAAGACCACCCGCCACACCAAAGTCACCCCCAGGACTACCACCTCTTCTTCCACCTTCCTCTCTCCTCTCTCCTCCTCTCCTCTCCTCCTCCTCTCTCCTCCTCTTCTTCCCTCCCACACACACTTGAAGCACACACCCAAACACTTCACATTATTTGTTGATTGTTGTTTGTTTGTCATGTCCAAATGTTGCACCTTCCACCAAAAAAAATTCCTCGTTTGTTTGTGAAAACATTCCTGGCAATAAAACTGTTTCTGATTCTGATTCTGATTCTGGAAGGCCGGACGACAGCTGCTTTTAAAACCCGAGCGCGCTCGCTCCAGAGAGGGATCGGCTATTCTCTCTGCACGCCTCATTAGCTCAGAGGCAGGAAACCAAATAACGTTCAATTACCAAGTCATCAAAGGCCATCTGAAGCCCCCCCCCCTCTCAGGGAGGGGTTCGCAAACAGAGGTAAGCACCCAAAGAGACCAGGAGGATTTATTTAATTGCAGATCGAGCTTTCCAATCGTGAAACGCAGCAATCATAGGAGGAGCGGATTGTCTTTTGGCTCAAGGCAAAATTAATAACACTCCATTCTCTACATTGTAGTTACACGGGGCCCGTAGGGGGGGGGTTAGAAAAACATCCAGGATCTCTCTCGGAGCGGATTCATTTCCCCCAATTATGGGCTCGAATCCAAACTCTCCTCGCCAAAATCATGACACACACACGTTCTCCCTGAAATAGAACGGCGGCTCTCGCCTGGCAAACGAGACCGGACTCCGACGGAAACGAGCGCCCGCCGGTCCGCGAGTTGCCTCTCCCGTCAGGAAACGTGTTCATCCTCGTTGTCACGCGGGCGCTCCTCGGAGCAGGCGAGCGTTTCTTTGCTCAGACGCAGGGAAGTGAGGCCGGTCAGTGGGAGGTTTGTTTTTCCGGGTCTCTGCGGAGCTTACGGTCGACGGCACGGAGGAGCAGCCTCGGCCGCTTCATTGAAAAACAAGAAAATCCATGAACCGGCCCGACAGTATATGCTGGGATCGGAGACTCGCTACGCCGGGATCATGCGAAAAGTGAATCGTTACCCGTAATTGATTCTATAGAGGGGAAAAAAAAGGCATTTTAACTAACGTCATTATCTCATCGAGCGATGCATGTCAGAGGGCAACCGCTATTTCCAAATGGATACAGCACATTATAATTGATCTATACATAGATTAAACAATTATCTACAGTAAAGGGAGGGGGGGGGGGGGGTCTATATGGATTTTACCATCAATATCATGGGGTGTATTACTTTCTTGTTTTATTTAATACTGTACATAGATTAATCCTTATTATTACAGCTACAGTGCATCCGGAAAGTATTCAAAGCGCTTCACTTTTTCCACATTTTGTTATGTTACAGCCTTATTCCAAAATGGATTAAATTCATTATTTTCCTCAACATTCTCCACACAACAACCCATAATGACAAAGTGAAAACTGTTTTTTGCAAATTTGTGCAAATCTGTTAAAAATAAAGAACGAAAACATAACATGTACATAAGTATTCACAGCCTTTGCCATGACACTCAAAATTTAGCTCAGGTCATCCTGTTTCCACTGATCATCCTTGAGATGTTTGATTGGAGTCCACCTGTGCTAAATTCAGTTGATTGGACATGATTGAGAAAGGCACACACCTGTCGATATAAGGTATCACAGTTGACAGTGCATATCAGAGCATAAACCAAGCCATGAAGTTCAAGGAATTATCTATAGACCGCCGAGACAGAATTGTATCGAGGCACAGATCTGGAGAAGGGTACAGAAAGATTTCTGCAGTATTGAAAGTCCCAATGAGCCCAGTGGCCTCCATCATCCGGACATGGAAGAAGTTTGGAACCACCAGGACTCTTCCTAGAGTCGGCCGCCCAGCCAGACTGAGCGATCGGGGGAGAAGGGCCTTAGTCAGGGAGGTGACCAGGAACCCGATGGTCACTCTGACAGAGCTCCAGCGTTGTTCTATGAAGAGAGGAGAACCTTCCAGAAGGACAACCATCTCTGCAGCACTCCACAAATCAGGCCCGTTTGGTAGAGTGGCCAGATGGAAGCCACTCCTCAGTAAAAACACATGACAGCCCGCCTAGAGTTTGCAAAAAAGCACCTGAAGGACTCTCAGACCATGAGAAACAAAATTCTCTGGTCTGATGAAACAAAGATTGAACTCTTTGGCCTGAATGCCAAGCGTCATGTCTGGAGGAAACCAGGCACTGCTCATCACCTGGCCAACACCATCCCTACAGTGAAGCACGGTGGTGGCAGCATCATGCTGTGGGGATGTTTTTCAGCGGGAGGAACTGGGAGACGAGTCAGGATTGAGGGAAAGATGAATGCAGCAATGTACAGAGACATCCTCGATGAAAACATGCTCCAAAGCGCTCTGGACCTCAGACTGGGGCGACGGTTCATCTTCCAACAGGACAACGACCCGAAGCACACAGCCCAGTAACAAAGGAGTGGCTTCGGGACAACTCTGTGAAGGTCCTGGAGTGGCCCAGCCAGAGCCCGGACTTGAACCCATTGAACATCTCTGGAGAGATCTGAACATGGCTGTGCACCGACGCACCCCATCCAACCTGATGGAACTTGAGAGGTTCTGCAAAGAAGAATGGGAGAAACTGCCCAGAAATAGGTGTGCCACGCTTGTGGAATCATACCCAAGAAGACTTGAGGCTGTAATTGCTGCCAAAGGTGCTTCAACAAAGTATTGAGCAAAGGCTGTGACTACTTATGTACATGTTATGTTTTCCTTCTTTATTTTTAATAAATGTGCACACATTTGCAAAAAACAGTTTTCACTTTGTCATTATGGGTTTTTGTGTGTAGAATGTAGAGGAAAATAATGAATTTAATCCATTTTGGAATAAGGCTGTAACATAACAAAATGTGGAAAAAATCAAGCGCTGTGAATACTTTCCGGATGCACTGTATGTCAAGGGAGTGGTAGAATAAATAAATTATACTGTAAAATGTTTAGTTTAATCCAATTTTTTCAATTCAGTTTATTTGTATAGCCCATTTTCACAAATTACAAATTTACCTCAGAGTGCTTTACAGTCTGTACACATAGACATCCCTGACCTTTGACCTCACATCGGATCAGGAAAAACACCCAAATAACCCTTCAGGGGGAAAAAAGTGAAGAACCCTTCAGGAGAGAACAGAGGAGGATCCCTCTCCAGGATGGACAGAACAATAGATGTCATGTGACCAGAAGGACAGATTAGAGTTAAAACACATTCAATGAATACGACAGAGTGTATGAATAGTTGGTAGTCGGCATATTCCACGATGGAGACCGCCACGATCCATCAGATGGAGGTAGAGAGGAGGAGTGGGCGGAGTCTCAACAGTGGGCGGAGTCTCAACAGGGCCATGGCGTAGTTGGTCGTCGGCATATTCCACGATCCAGACCTCGATGATCCATCAGGCAGACGGGATCTATGACGTCTCATAGGGCCATTACTTTCTTCCTGTTTTTTAAAATACTTTATATTGATTAATCCTTCAGGATTATTACAGTTATGTTAACAATGGAGTGGTAGAATAAATAAACTATACTGTAAAATGTTTAGTTTACAGTTGGGCAATATGGCCAACACATATTGGATGTAGTAATTCCTCGAGCAAGAGACTTAACCCTGACTTGTGTCTGTGTCTCCGAGCATGAGCGCAAGTCACTTTGGATAAAAGCCTCAGCTAAATGAAATGTAATGTACGAAATGAATAGTCTTCATAAAATGGTCGTGCCTATTTCTGCATACTTCAGAGAGAATTAAAAACTTGACTGAATGAAAAGTACCAAGTTCTTTATTATGAGTAGAATATTTCCAAACCAAGGAAAGATGCTGGTAGGCTTCAAAATTAATGACGCAACAGTTTCTGACCAACCGGGAAGTTTTTGTGATGAATCAGTCGATTGATTTTGTTGGGTGTAAATTATTGACTGTCCAGAGAGTTTTATCATACGAGAAGAAGACAATGCTTTTAATGAGATTAAATTAGAGTCTGTTTGTTCCTCTCATGTACATCTCCTCTTTTATTGCCGGTTACTTCTCCAGATGTTTGTTTGATCATTATTAATCGTACGTCAACTGTAAGATTTTTAGCATTCATTCAAAAGCACAAGTGAATCTGGTTCTGCTTTAGATTATTGTCGGCAAACTGCATTGTAATTATTCAGCAGTTTAACCCTGAAGCTCCCAACTGTCAGCCCTGCAGACCGCAGGTGTTAATTGATCTGAATAACTAATTATTTCGTCAGATGACATTGATTACATAACTAATCATGTTTTGAGAAGAAATAAGTAATCATCAAGCTATGGTGGAGTTTATTCTCCAGTCGGTAATCGTGTTGGCTAGATGAAGGTTAATCAATACAATACTTAGTGGATATACCTTTACTAGGATACACAAAGAGAATAAGTTATGATATTCACAATGTCACAGTGGAAAAAACCCCAATTTGAATAGTGAAATAAGTTAAGGTATCACATATTTTAATATGATACTTATATAACATTTCACTTTGGAAAATGAATTTTTTTTCGCGACTGGGTGCTCATTATTTAATACGATATGCATTATTGTTGCTCTGGGACGAAACCTTTATAGCTTTACAGTGGCTATAAAATAGTTATTGCACCATAGCGACATAAATATAGTTTAAGAGTCTAGTATATAATCTATCTAACTGAAAAATGATGTTGGAAAAGAACCTTAAGCAGAATGTATGGCCTGTCATATCATAACAAATGAAGAATATGTATACTTTAAATCGGAGATGTAGTTTGTTGAACAACAAACAGCATAAAGAACTAGAATGGGCACTCGGTAGAGCGCATACCTTCGCATATCACAAGAATGGGCATTGAGTTATGAACATAAAAATTGACTGTGCTATGCTAAAAAGAAGATTTTGACCTTTTCATGACCTTGACCCGATCAATCCCAAAATCTAATCAAATGGTCCCCGGATAATAACCAATCATCCCACCAAATTGCATGCGATTCAAGAAGATGTTGACCTTTTTATGACCTTGACCCTGACCTTTGACCCGATCGATCCCAAAATCTAATCAAATGGGCCCCGGATAATAACCAATCATCCCACCAAATTTCATGTGATTCGGTTTAATACTTTTTGACTTATGCGAATAACACGCACGCACGCATACAAATACACGGCGATCAAAACATAACCTTCCGCATTTTCAATGTGAAGGTAATAATGTGGAGCGCTGTTTACTCCTCCATTACTTATTTGTTTGTCGTTACTGTGAATTCCACACTTGAGATGCAGGCCGTTATGTCCGATACGGACACGGCGCGTAAAGGTCGTAGAGCCGTGGGCGACGCGCTGCAGTCCCACGCCAGGTGGACCTTCACACACTGACTGGCAGGCGCTGGAACCAGAGCGCAGAGCGGACGTGTGGAGGGGATTTCATTTCTGCGTAACAGCTGATCCTTCGTCCGGTACACACTTAAACACTGACGCTCGGTTTTGTCGCCGCAAGCTGGCTGCACTTTGTCCTGTGACTGGTGTCATCGGCCTGTCAGCGCTGTTGTTATTAATGCAGACGGCGTTATTAGAATTTGTCTTCTTCTGTTGTTAGAAAAAAATAATAACTCAGAATAAACTCCAGTGTCTGCCGTGACACCGGCAGCTCCAGCTTGTATTACTTTGTCACCGGCGCCATTCTTCTGCCACCGGTGCTATCGCTCATTCAGAGGGATGATCTCCTAGCGTCGTCGTCGTCGCTGTTGTTGTTGTCGTTGGGTGAATAAAAACGGCAACAAAAGCTAACCGACTACAGCGGATTTGGTGGATAATCCTGATGTAACATCGAGAACAGTTTGTTAGTCACTGATGTCTTCATTTTAGCATTTTTTTCCCGCCGTCCTAAAAAAAGAATTCTGTTTCTATTATCGGGAAGAAGAAGAAATACCACACCGGTCTGTCACTGCCGTTCATTCAGGGGGTCGTTAGTCTGCGAGTCTTATTTGTACAAAGAAATTAATTAATACAGACTGGAGTAAACACATGGAGGTGAGGGACGGGGGGACGGGGGGTTCACTATGGCACTGATGTGTCATGAGCGCTGTCACTCGAGTATATAATTGTAGGAAATACTTTCTTTTTACTTTCTTAAGGATGAACATTCTGGTCTCACTTAACCATTTGTTATATCTGCCTCCATCTGCCTGATGGAGCATCGAGGTCTGGATCGTGGAATATGCCGACTACCAACTATGCCATGGCCCTGTTGAGACTCCGCCCACTGTTGAGACTCCGCCCACTCCTCCTCTCTACCTCCATCTGCCTGATGGATCGTGGAGGTCTCCATCGTGGAATATGCCAACTACCAACTATTCATCCACTCTGTCATATTCATTGAATGTGTTTTAACTCTAATCTGTCCTTCTGGTCACATGACATCTATTGCACCTGTCCATCCTGGAGAGGGATCCTCCTCTGTTCTCTCCTGAAGGGTTCAGACCTTTTTTTCCCCGTGAAGGGTTGTTTGGGAGTTGTTCCTAATCCGATGTGAGGTCAAAGGTCAGGGATGTCTATGTGTACAGATTGTAAAGCACTCTGAGACACATTTGTAATTTGTGAAAATGGGCTATACAAATGAACTGAATTGAAACTGAATTAATAATCATGCAACGACATATGAACGTCACGCCATTCACACACCAGGTCGGACAAACAGGACAGTCGGATTATATATTGGAGTAGAAGGGACATTGAACTGTTTGCGGAGGTGGCGGCGCACAGTCAGTCAGAAAGGTCGACAACGGAGTCGCACAACGGAGCGAGAGAGAACGCCACAACGAGATGCGTTTTCTTTTTTCTCAATTGCATAAGCCTTACCTCGGTGAATCCACATCTCACTGTAATTCCATTTTATGGAAGTTGGCCTGCTGGAAAGGTTGCCATGGCAACTGTACACATGAAAAGCGGCCGCCGCTCCGACTGTCAATTTGTGCCGTTGTGCTCAGAGTTAGATGAGAAGATCGATATCGGCGCGTGGAATCGATCTTCTCAACCTATTCTGCAAGACAACTAATAGATAATGTTGAATACATCTTTAACCATTCCGTTCTATTTTCTGTACATTACATCAACTTGACATCGAAACGCCGTTTTAAAAATCTCTTTACATAACCAGCCCGAGAATGCAATACTTAGGTATATAATAATAGGTTTAGTTTTCATTCTTTAATATGGTTATAATGACATAAAAGCCTTTAAATAAAATCAGGGTTCTTACACATGTTGACCAATGGATTTCCAGGACTTTTCCAGGACTTTAAACCAAATTTCCATAACCAAACTGAAATCTCGGTATAAACATGAACAATTTAGAACATTTTGCGTATTGAGAGCGGACGCCGGCTTATATTTTGAGCGTCTTTCTTTAAAAAACATATTAATTATTTTAAACTCTGCATGTGATGATAACAAATTTCCATGACTTTTCCAAATCTTTTATGATTTAAGTTTTTTCCAGGACTTTTCCAGGCCTGGAAATGACCATTTTAAAATTCCGTGACTTTTCCAGGTTTTCCATGACCGTACAAACCCTGTAAAATGTATTCCTCTCTCTCTTGGTGAACACAATTTAAAACTTTCAACGTTTTTTTTTGAAAGGCCGACCCGCTCTCGTACATCAAATCTTTTGAGGTGTCGAAAACATCGAGAATATTGTTCACGACGACAGACTTCGTTCTCCCACGTCTCTCTGCCTTGTCGTTGCTGCGTCACCGGAGGGTCGGCTGTTACTCACTCAAGCAGGCGTTGTCGTGGAAGGAAGTCAGGATGTCCGTGCATTGCTCCCTGTGGTTGCCGCTCGCCGCGCAGGAGCACCAGGGTCCCACGTTGGATGTGGAGTTATCGAGGTAGTTGGGATTTATCGTGCTTCCTGTAGAGAGGAGTGGGAACCATATTGTTCCGTGTGTGTACAGGCAAAACAAAGTAAAACAACTCGGTTCACACAGACACAATGCTTAAATCTGACTGTTCTGCTTCTTTAACTGTTCTGCTTTTTTAATTGTGTCCATCCTTGAACTGTTTTTAATGTGTTGTACGGCGACCTTGAGTGCCTTGAAAGGCGCCTTAGAAAATAAATGTATTATTATTATTATTATTAGAAAGATCACAAGAATAAGAATATATTGAGGTAATTGAGCTCAATATCTAACTTTTTTGTTATGTCTTTGGTTATTTAAGCTTCTTTAGATATATAGATAGTTCCTTTATTAACTGTGCCCTTTTAAACCGATTTTTTAAATAATGTAATTTATTTTCTATAAATACCAAATCTAACATTTGAGCAGAAATGTGGCCGATTTAATCTCATTATGTTTACATGATGACTTTACCCTGTTTACCATAATCAAATAAAGTTATTTTCATGCCAATTTTCTATCATTTTAGTGTTGCTGTAATGCTGGTTATTAGAGTGCATATACAGGACTGTCTCAGAAAATTAGAATATTGTGATAAAGTTATTTATTTTCTGTAATGCAATTAAAAAAACAAAAATGTCATGCATTCTGGATTCATTACAAATCAACTGAAATATTGCAAGCCTTTTATTCTTTTAATATTGCTGATTATGGCTTACAGCTTAAGAAAACTCTAAAATCCTATCTCATAAAATTTTAATATTTCCTCAGACCAAGTAAAAAAAAAGATTTATAACAGCTGAGTGTTTGTCAAGGCTCAGGAAACCCTTGCAGGTGTTTCGAGTTAATTAGACAATTCAAGTGATTTGTTTAATACCCTACTAGTATACTTTTTCATGATATTCTAATATTTAGAGATAGGATATTTGAGTTTTCTTAAGCTGTAAGCCATAATCAGCAAAAAATCAGAATAAAAGGCTTGCAATATTTCAGTTGATTTGTAATGAATCCAGAATGCATGACATTTTTGTTTTTTTAATTGCATTACAGAAAATAAAGAACTTCATCACAATATTCTAATTTTCTGAGACAGTCCTGTATATGTATTCATTGTGAGAGGAATTTAAAAAGAGGAACAGATGAAAGTGGAGTGACTAGAGACAGGCAGGCGGGGGAGTTCAGCAGGCACCCTGCTGGTCGACTGCTGACCGGTTCAATCCCAGTGGCTGACAGGGCGTGACATTACAGCTGGATATTTCCCATTTCAAAGAAACAGGGAGTGCAAACCAATTTCTGCGACAATTATCTTTGATCCCTCTTGATGGGCAATTATTTCAAATTGTGATTTTCTTGGTCAGTCATGTACAAAAAGAGACACAGATCTGCTTCTACGGCCTCCTGCTCTTGATCTGAATGGTGTTTGATGCTCCAACAAAAGAAGTCCAAACTGCAATGAGCCATTGTTAAGCGTTCCTCGCCTTAGTTGGTGTTAGTTTCCTTCTTGGACTTTGATGAGCGCGGCGACCTGCAGTACAAAGTCCGGCCGCTATCACAGACGTCCCTCAGACGTATTTCCGTTCTGCCTTTGGAGCTTTTCAGCGGGAGGTGATTGGTGAAATCATTCTCCAGAAAGGGTAACAAAGCCCGGCGGCTTCTATTTTATCTTTCTTTTTCGTTCTCCTTTTTTAAAAGGAGGTGGGAAATAGAATTGCCGCACCATGAGGCGGTGAGGCGAACACAGTTTTGATTTATCTCCATTGATTTTCCGAGTCCTCGTCTTCCAAACAACAACTTCTACTTCAGTCGTCTGGAATGGCCGATCGCTGGTGGACACCTTTCTGCCTCTGCCTCTCTTTATCGGCCTCCCTCTCTCTCTCCAGGTTAACAAACTAAACAAGCCCCGCCCCCCCCCTTCTTTTATGCAGCAGTTCAGTTGCGGTATTGTTGTCCCGTAATGACATGTTTAGATTGAGTGGGTATTAACCCTCCTGTTACCTTTCGGGTCAATTTGACCCCATTCAATGTTTAACGTCGGTGTTCTTTCCGGTCAATTTGACCCCAGGCTGTTTTTCACTGTGTCAAACATATAAGAAATATCAACTTTCTTATATATTTAAAGGGCTATTTAGGTAGTCAACAAACAAACATAAAGTACCTCACACTTAAACTTGGGAAACAATATTAATTCTAATAATTTTCTGGAGGTTTTAATTGTTGGGGTCAAATTGACCCCACGGGTAAAATATGTCAGTAAATATAAAGGTAACAGGAGGGTTAAAAAAAAAAAAGTGTGCATTTTGGGATCTTTTGTTCAGTTTTTTTATCTAAAGTACAATAAGATGTGTTCTACGCCTCCGCCTGCACCCACTCATTGTCACGCCGGGGATAATTCTCTCAAAGCACCAGTCGATAGTTGTCATTGCACTCGTAATGCCGACGACTCGGCCGCTGCACGCTGCAGCGACATTAATCAGCCAGCGCTCCATCGATCGCCGCGCGACGCTTCTCATCACAATCGTTGATTCATTCCTCCGAGTCCCGTGCGGCGCGCCCGTCTGCTCTCCGCCTATCTCCCTCTCTTTAATAATAATAATAATGCATTTCATTTTTATCGCACTCTTCCTTCAAAGAATCTCAGAGTGCCACACATATAGTGAAAACAAATAAAACCGATTAAAACAAAGTTAAAACAACCCATAGAAAAAATAAAATAAGAATGTAATAGCTGACAATAAATTAACTCGAGGTAAAAAAATGCCTTCCTGAATAAAAAGGTTTTTAGGCCAGTCTTAAAAGAGTTCAGTGTCTGAGTTGCCCTCAGGTGGTCAGGGAGACCAAAAGGCCCGGTCGCCCATGGTGCAGAGCTTGGTGTCGGGGACCCGAAGGAGCGAGCGGCCCGTGGATCTGAGGGTGCGGGTGGAGGTTAGGGGAGTGATAAGTTCTTGTAGCTAGGGGGGTGCATGTCCGTTGATGCATTTATATGTGAGTATTTCCAAGAAAAACCCTTTTTTTGTTCCCGATCTATCGCAGAAGGCGGGTGCGAGCCGGCGAACGGCACAGAAGGATTTAGTTCTTACCAATCAGGCCGGTGTACGCGAGCAGACACGCTCCGTAGTTCTCCTGCTTGCAGCCGCTGGCGCTGTGCTCGAAAGGTTGGCAATCGTACTGGAACTGTGCCCAGCGAGACCTGTGGGAGCAATAACACGCCATCCGTCATTTACACGCGTCGTCACTGAGGGGGTGTGGCCCGGCAGCGGCGCCTTCTCTCCACGACTGGACGTGGATCCGTCACCCGCAATGCCCATCTACCCACCTCCGCTCCTACATCAACTCCCTCCACCCTTCACAGATTTCAGCAGCACTTCGGCCGCCCCGCTCCAGTCTCCCCCTGGCGACAGTCATCCCTCTTTTCCTCGCCTCGCCCAACTTTTCTTATGGAGTCGTGTTCTGGAAGGCTGCCAGTCTGTCGAGACTCAACGAGGGGCGAAGGAGGCCTTGGCTCCGCTCTCTAAAAAGCGTGGCCGCTGTCTGTCTGGCCCGGCCGCGGGGAGATTAGACAAATATGGATGTTCCCGATCAATATGCCCTGCCACCGCCGCTCTCCTTCACCTTTCCTGCCAGTCGCTGAGACGTCGAGCCTCATCATCATCACCATGATCGCGCGAGGCCATCACGGCCATCGTATCGCGTCAGCCGCCCCCGTCGACTGGCATTTGCAACGGGATCCCCTCGGGGCGGCGTCACTCCCGTCTCTTGCCTCGTCTGTCACGTCATTGTAATGATGTGCGTAAAGCTCACGGGCCGTGTGCGAACCGAAGGCCTTCTCTGCCGGTTAATGCCAGCTGACTGGTGGGGGATTGGCGGGCCACGCTGGGGCCTTGAGATGCCCCCATCCATCGGGGCAGCGGCGGAGGATAATGCCTGATCGATAGCCGTGACAGATGAAGGCCTTTGTATTTCTGACATTTGAAGAGGAAGTAGATTAAATGCTGGCAGCGAGAGGAGGCTTACTGGATGGGTATGAACATTCGGCGTTTTCGGTCTCCAGTGATTGAGAGCGATACACCCGCTGAATCTGAATGAGACTGTTAGTTTTCTGATTGGACGTTGTTGACAGTTAATTAAAATTCAAATGACATATTTGTTTTCATCAATGACGCACAGACACAAGGGTTTAACACAGAATAAATATGCTAAGGTGTAAAACTTGTACAGATGGTCAGTCAATCTACCGATCGCGATGCCGTCTTGGCCGTACATATTTTCGGTGCACTTTGGCAGGAAAGTCATCCGTGAAAGTGATAATGTGGCGGCTCTAATAATCACTACTTCACACGGCCGCTTCCTGCCTGGATAGAAAGGTACGCAGAGTTCAATTTAACTAATCAAACAGTTAATGAGTGGAACAATTGAAGGAATTAAACACTGCTGACTAATTAAATCGAAATAAACATATCATACCAGCCGAACCTATCTTCCAAGAAACACAATGCCATTAATTGCCCTGAGGGAAAGTCATTGTGCCAGGCCGCCGCAGCAACAAAGCCCTTCAAATTGAACACAACAGCACCGCTTTAGAACTCACTGGGCTGTTTTGCAGTATTTGGGGTTGGTGTATTAACGTTCTGTTGGAAAGTTACAACATGAGAGGCTTCACAATGAAGACCCGGTGACACCAGAAAGTGTGTCTTTGCAAAATAAGTTGATAGCATGCCGCACAAACAACAATGCAACTAGTGGAGGCGGCGAGGTGCTCCGTGTTGCCAGATTGTAAACGGTGAAGTATCGTACCAAAGGCTCAAAATGGTCGTATTTGGAGGATAATTATCGTGTATCTGGCAACCCTGAGACCGGTCGACCAATGACTGCTCTCTACAGTCAGAGCTCGCGCAAGAAGGTGGAACGTAAGGGAGATACCATTTCCAAAACTTGTAAGGGGTAAATACTAGTTTGTGAAAGACCCAGAGAAACACAAATATCCGACGAAGCAAAATCCCGGACGTTTTTGGAATCCCTGCCGGACGCATTTTTTAGGTCTCAAAAAGAGGACGTGTCTGGGGAAAAGAGGACGTCTGGTCAGCCTACCTAATGTGTGTGACATTGTGACCAGGGCTAGTGAAATAGCTAACACGCTAGCTAGTCCGGACGCTAAATTCTGAATATGTCAACTCGCATCTGATCCATGCCTTTGTTAGTTACATTTGTTAGGTTTCAGACATGAGATTGTTTTGAGTTTAGAGGAAATAAATCGCAGCCAAAACGTGAACACTAATGAGCTACAATAGGTCTGCAGGTTGGCAAGCTTGCAAACTGGGAAGGAAGATAGTTAACTGTGTTGCTAACGGAATAATAAGCTCTAGAGTTGATTCAATATAGTGGAGTTCATAGGGTAAAAGTGCTAAACAGCAAAGCTAGCTTCCTCCATTACTTTTCCTCAGCACTGTCGAGATTATTTGAGCAGATTTGAGTTGGTTGTCCAGTCCGTGGAGTCGAGTTGCTCCAACTCTCACACACGACTCCACAAGCGAGTACATTGTAGAATAGCTGTCCACTGGGGAACAGCAGGGAGCAACAGTCAACAAGTGGCTGGGGAAGCTGTTCAAACATCTCACAAGTCAAAGAAAACCACATCATTTCCTCAGGGGTTGGAAGATCAAACCAGATTTTGGATAAGTCGGTAACCTCAGGCAGGCGTTTGCGAACAAGTCAAACATAAAAGCCCAATAAGCTGATAGTGTGCATCAAAGCTTGGTTCTCAGTCAACCTTCTCTCTCTATCCTTTAAAAAAGATACACTACCGTTCAAAAGTTTGGGATCACTTAGAAATGACTTTATTTTTCAAAGAAAAGCACGTTTTTTTCAATAAAGATAACATTAAATTAATCAGAAATACACTCTCTACATTGTTAATGTGGTAAATGACTATTCTAGGTGGAAACGTCTGGTTTCTAATGAAATATCTCCAGAGGTGTATAGAGGCCCATTTCCATCATCACTCCAGTGTTCTAATGGTACATTAAT